>NC_045743.1:7327500-7575000 GCF_008692095.1 Etheostoma spectabile | reverse complement strand
TGAGAAATCTCTGTGTACTGTACAGACACTCCCTATAAACATGCCACATAGTCTCTGAAGTCTGACTCTGCTTTAAAGAAGTCAAAGTTTGTTTAATAGTACATAATGCAATAAGTCGATGGACCCCTGCTGGAGTTCAGAGAGGGAACGCTTGAATTAGGTTGGGGGCGGAGGGTGGAGGTAAGGGGGGGGTCATGGGTTCAGGGGTAGTTGAGGTAATCTGGAGTTTTCAGGTGAGACGATTGAACTGCCCATATAGTTGTCTGGCAGTAATGCATCCAAGAATGTTAGCAACATCACAGCCCTACTGTTATTTACACAGCAAATACATTTTAGGACACTTCTTTAGTCAGAAGAATATTTCTTTATAATTTTTCTGGCCTTATTGTAACGTTGAAATTATACTCCTTGTATGGAAAGATGCAGTACTGCTCACATTGCTGATAATACACTATTTTACGGGTACTGCGGATGATGGAACCCTATTGTTCCGTTTGGGGTCTTGGAGACTCCCTGTCCTTCCTAACACTTCAAAAACATACAAATGACATTTTTTTAATTAACTTTATGTATATTTTTCCTCTTAATTTGATGACAATTACCTTTTGAGATGACATGTTTTTGAACTCTGCTACAGAGAATTACATGTTAGTTATTTGTGGAGTCTCAGCTGTAAGACATGGTTTAGTAAAATTTACTTTTTATATGCTCTATATCTGAACCTTTTGTGTCAAATCCAAAATAAGTGTGTTCACAAACGCACTTATCAATGTGCTGTTCAGATTTCTGTTTTTGGAGTTTTGTACCAGTTTGCTCATTAGAAGTCTAACAGGAAGTTAAACCTCTCTGGCATCTAACTGACCTTGCATTCAAGCAACATCATTCTTTAGGCCAACATACTGTACATTTCTTTGTCAGTTAATGACTTTTTGGCAAACAAAGGAAACGTGTATTTCCTCAAAACATATAAAACTTGAACAATGTTATTTTTTGGTGTAATAACGAAGCTGTATGGTTCTTTATGGTACTGTATGGTATTTTTATTTCCCCGTCATCAAATGTGCAATCCTAGTTTTGAGGGGGAAGAATTAGAAGATGTACCACTACCAATACCACTCAGTTTCTACAGATCAATGTCAGAAAAAAATGAAAATGAAATGAAAAAAAAAAAGTGTTTGTTGCAATCTTAAATATCATTGTTGCACAACCCCAAACAATGAATAAGTGATGTACGGTAAATGTCAAACACTAGAGTTAACTTTTCTCCTCAATAAATTAACAATGGATATTAATGCCATAAAAAAAAAAAATTTAAGCATCATCTCTAGATACTCTGTTGTCTTTCTGAACACATCGGAGAAGGAGGAACAGTTTTAAAGTGTGCCATAAAGACTGACAAGAGGTTGTTGCATCCCAGTCAGTTTTAAAACAGAAGGAAATGAAAAAAGACTCTAAAGCTCCCACTGCTGTCTAAAGGAACTCACTGCACTATTAACTCCATATGTACATTCGGTATTATAAGAAGGAGCAGTATTTTACAAGCCATGTTCTACAACGGCTGGTTTGAAAATATACAATTTTGTATGAGAATACTATATTCAAGCACATTTATTTATATTTTAGGAAAAAAAACAAACAGATGTAGTAGGTGACACAATAGAATTTTTGACATGATTAGACTTTTTCAAAAGATCCTTTAGCTGCTAGGTAGTCACTGAAATCATTAAGTTAATAACCCAAAACATGAGGCATAGGATTATTTTATGAATCCATCAATAAATTAGAATAATGTCAGTGAGCCGCCTTAAAAAAATGTTCGTAAAACTGACATGACATTTTTTGTTCCATTTCCAAATGACCGCTGGCAGAGATTGCTGGCTCTCATATTAATTCTCAGGTTTTGAAGGAAAAATATATCTATCATAAGTAGAAATAATGAAGTTGAAGAGCTGATGCCCTGAGGAGCAGTCACAAAGAATTATATCTTTCTATAACACAGGACACAGGCAAAAGATAAGTACCTGTCAGTTGGCATACTTTTGCTACATGTGCCTATCAATAAAAGAGATTATTTTCCCCAGTTATTACAACAAAGATCTGCGGGGCTCGAAGATTGCACCTTTAATGAGAAGGAATGATTTCCTACTGCACGCTCACAACTACACTTGAAATGAGTGAGCTGTAATGCCATCAATTTTCCCTCTCTCTCAATTTTTTTCAACAACTTATTAAAATGAAATATTGCCAACATTCATTCACAGGGATTATTTATTACATTTTAATAGGATTATGGTGTGCAAAGCTTGATTTGGGATTCACACCCTGTATTGTGATATCGTGGTTTAGCAGTCAAATTCTGCAGACTTGTTGTAATTAACGGTGGCAAAATAGATCATTGCCAAATGATATGTCGCTCCATAGCTAATCTTTGTGCACTAAAATGTTGGAATACTGAAGAATGCGTTCAGTGGATGGAAACTTGGAGTTTGTCTCTATCAGTGGAGGGGGGATTGTAAATTCTGTGGGCAGTACTTTTCTGTTGAAGAGACTCCAGTCCAAATTTCAGAAGGTGATTTCCTCGTACTTGTTAAATGTTATTGCGGACATTGATCTCATGTGTGTCGCTGCTTGTTTTTCACACACAGAGTTTTGCAAGCCATGGTGTAATGCAGTGGAACAACCAGACAGATTTCTCAGTAATGACGATGTAAAGAATGCAAGTGTATGTACCTCCACGACAGCAAAGCAATAACTCGTACGGACACCTTATCACATTCAGCAGAAAATCCAACACTAGCAAAACATGTCTTTAATCTCAAAACATGGCTGCTTCATGCAACGTGCCATTAGTTATACTGATGAAGGAGCATGACTTCACACCTTAATTGGGAAGTAATGTGAAGGTCCTCAGAACAAATCTATTATGAATGGTCTAACCAGACATCACATGAAGGGGTCCTTCAGACACCTCATACTCTTTAGCCACATAATAACGCTGTTCCTGGTCATATTGTGTTTTGGACATTTTCCATGTTCTTTGTTACCACAGAAAGGGTACATTGAAGGTAATGGCTTTTGAACATTGTATTACTTTCGTTGTTTGCCTGTGTATGGCAAGAAAATGGATCTATAAAAGGATGTGAACAGGGAAAGCAATCAAAAGTCTGGCCTTCACTCTCACTGTGCTGCTAACAAAATATTACAAGGCTAGGTACTGCTGAAGTACTTGCAGACAGAGAGACGTCTCTGCCGCTTCTCTTTCTCGCCACTGAGAGGTCCTCCTCTCTCAACATTTTTATTTATTATTCCATATCTAAGATAAATGGTTTTATTCAGCCTCTTCTGCAAAGTAAAAAGCTGCCCAAGTTACCATTAGCAATTAAAAGTACCCAAAAAATAATAAGAGCAGAAGCATGTGACATTGAAATGTTGCTACATGCACAGATGCATGGGAAAGTCTGGAACTTTCAGCATTTAAATTCAAGAACTCTGAAGTTGTTTGTTTGAAAAATAAAATGGGTCAGGTGGAACAGTGCCCTTTGACAGTCCTTTATAAAACGGAAAGAAACCTGGGAATAGCAGCATCTCAAAGCGAGGGCACCCACACAAGCTCTTACAGGAGACACAAATGAACTTGAATGTCTAAAAGCCGACCTCTGCACTTTGATATTAGTGCAGACAGGTGTAAAAATATACACAGCTTACACAGAGCAATAATAAGAGATTTATGTATGTAGGGCGCAAAGAAAATGCCGAGCTATTGCCTGCTGCTGTCAGGTTCATTTTCCTGTTGCGTCATTCACCATGCCAGCGCACGTGAAGCCAAATATGGCAGAATTCTCTATTTCTTACACTGTATGCATCATGATCTCTTGTCAGGCGAACAGATGTCTGAGCACCATGGATTGTTGGATGTTTGTATGTGTATGTAAGAAATGAGTAAACAAGTTGAAATATTTCCCCCTTAATTTGATGCACAATGCATCTTGACAGCTAATTCAATTCATGCGGATTTCTAAGATGTAGTGTCAAATGGCAGGTCCTTTCTGTTCAGATAAATAAGTTAGTTTAGTGGCAGGTGGCTAATAACACCATATAGCCACTCACTGCGGCAAATCAGGCGTTTCTGTTTGTCCTGTAATATTATCACCTCATGCTGACCCTATCTAACCTTTTACCTGTACAGTCAATACACTCAGAGGTGATAAAATACCATGAGTGAATGGAGTGTGTGTAATGTTGCAGCCAGCAGCGATTACAGAGGTAACATGAATACTTGGAAGTGATACTGAGACAGGGCTTTTTGTGCCTCCTAAATTGCTGGACAGCTCCAGGGCTGACATTTAAAACATAACATCACCAAACAAAAACACATTAAAAGAGAAAAGCGGAGCAGGGAGCTTTAAGCAAAACCTGAAATTCAAGTTTTGGCGAAGGCGACTGACCCAAATTGCCTGCCCCTTCTTCTCCTTAACATGCTTCTGCAAGCCTGGGCCCTGGGGTGACGTATCCCTTACACAGGGATTGCCAGTGCATTTGCATAGCATGGTAAATGAGAGATCAACACCAGGAAAGCACCTTGAAAATAAAGCTTTCTTGTAAAAATAATGAGCGAGCGATTGATCCATACTCAAACAAGCCGGTTTGCTGAGTTAATACCAAAGGCAGATTATAGCCAGTGCCAAAAGTGCCCTGGCATGCAACGCTTTTTGCTTAGAGGGTCCCCAAACTTGTCATCACATTAGCACATGGTCAAGGAGTACATCCTACCACTCTCATAATCTGCTTTCCTGCACAATTAGCCTTCTATAATAAGACAGCTGCCTGACAGCCAGCAGGGAGAAAAGAGGAAAATCATTGAGTTTCACATAGGATGGATGGATTGTTTATTGCCACTGAAATTTAGAATCTGAGGTGATTCTCTCTCCAACTCATCACCTATTGGTCCTCACATTAGGTCTGAACAACATTGTGACAACATGGAGGCTTGCTCTTCTTTATTGTGCCAAGCATCTATTGCACTTTGATGAAGCCAAACAAAGGAGGTTAAGGGTGGGGGTGGAAGAAAGAGAGAGGGAAAGAGAGAGAGGGAGAGCAAGAGAGAGAGAGAGAGAGAGAGAAATAGAGAGAGCACCCATGGCCAGGGTGGATGTGTTTTTTGGCTCAGAAAATCTAAGAGAATCAGATGTTGGAGTGGGTAGAATGGCAGGGGATGGCAAGTTTTCTGAATAAAATAATAGATAATTTCTTTCCGACAAAGGCGAGGAAACTATGGGCAAGAGAACAAAATAGCAGGAAGGGATGGAGAAGGGAAGGGGTTTGAAAAGAATAAGAAGAATTCAGTGCCGCTTCTTGCAAGGGAAAAGAAAAAAAACATTGATGACACCCGGTTCCATTCTTCCGCTCTCCCCTTTCTCTGCTCCTCGCCTCGCAGCACGGCGGGCTAAGCTGGGAGCTGTAATGTCATTAAATTGCAAATGCTTTTTTTTCATTTCCGACACACACTGTTTACTTATCTGGCAAAAACATATGTTGGAAGGAATCCGTTAAATTCTGCCCATTGCCTTGGGTGAAAGTGCAATAGAAACGGGCCCACTGAGCTCCTTCTGTCGTCTCCTTTTAGCACTTTGCCTTATCTACAAGGCTGCTTAGCAGCAAACTGGCGAGTTCAATGAAAAATGAAGATACAGTGCAAGATTAGGGAAGAACAGTGAGGGGAGAAATGCTTGGAGAGAGGGTCATCCCATTGCAAATGATTTCACTCCTCTCCATCTGCATAAATGACTATTTTTTAAGGCATCTCCAGCGTCTGTATATTTTTCTCACTCTGCCACACATTTAATTTCACGCCCCGTGTTCTGAATATGCTTAAATGCATATCTCTGATGCACCTTTAAGCCAGAGGAAAGAGGATGGGGGGTGGGGGGGTGGGGAGGGTACGAAAGCAAAATTAAAGATAAAATGGTGTGATTTGCACTACAAGTCTATTACTTTATGGCATTTACATATAGTTTACCTCTGCAATTCCAAGATTTTTTTTTCTACCACCTTCCTATCAGTATTTGGGCTTGTATAAATATGTATAAATCTTTGTTGAGAAAAAATAGAATTCCTAGCACTGCACTGGAAAGTTTGAAGGGTGCACTTTCTTGCTTCAACTTCTTCTCTTGCTCCCATGAGACTGTCAGCATATCTGCTGGGGGTGTTCTCTCCCTGCTTGCCCCAACAAAGACACAAGCTTCAAGCACTTTGTGCCCCACAATCCCCAGATACTCCTCCCCTCAGTGGAACGAGTGGGGAGAGGGATCCCGGGTCAAGGCTTGGCTGTGGCTTCAGAGGGAGGGCTTGGCAAAGCCTGATGCAAGCGAGGAGCAGCATCCTTGTCAAACAAGTGGGTGAACAGCTCTGTAAGAGCAAACATGGACTCCAAGTATGTCTTCAAGATTGTCAGAGACAGTATTTACAGAAGACCCAGACTCCCACACAGGGCTCTCCCAGTGTCCTGATGAATACTGACTACATGTGTGGTGCTACTGCTATCAGGTGGATGTGTTGTTCTACAGAGGAAGTTTGAGCTGCGAGTGGAACGCCCGCCCCTAACAGAAGAGGAGAGGAAGGCTGTGAATTGGCCTGGGAATGAAAAGGAGAGAGAGAGAGAGAGAGAGAGGCTATTCAGAGCACGATTCCTTTCCTTCATTGTCTGCCCGCTTAGATTTAAATACGCTTACTCAAAGCAGACGAGAAAAATGCTTCAGACCCTCGCATTGTTGGCTTTCTCTCTCTTTTCTATTTGCAATTAAATGCATTTCAAATGGAACAACTGTACAGAAAGCGTTTGTGATAAGAAGGAATTCCATTGCCTTTAACCTGCTTTGTAATGGCGTTGCAATTTTTGAGCACTCTTATTATGAGAATTGCACAATCAAAACATATCTTTGAATAGAAAATGCCATACAACTTAAGTATTGCTTCATTGAAAATTAAATTGCATTTGAAAATCATTTTTAACACATCCTCTGTGTTCCTCATTTTTTAAGCCAATCTTAGTGTTTCTGTGTTGTTGCTTTGTGTGTAACATTGTGCCTTGACAGGACCCTTGTGTCCTGAGCAGTATCATACACACTGGTCCTGAGCATGGGATGAGATCAGTCAATTAGAATTAATGTCATCTGGTCATTTACAGCTAAACACCCTCCATACGCATTGTGTTTGCTTTGTGTGCAAAGCATCAACTGCAAAACCAATCTCATCCTCCAGACATGAATTTTTGAAGGATTTGAACGCTGTAAATAACTCCAAACCCTCTCTTACGAGGTTTACCCCCGGAGCACTTTGTAACTTATCAGGGCTGCCTTGTGCCTCCTCTAATGCTTGCATTATGCTCAAATGTAAATCGGTAAGCTGCCAGAGAAGTGGGCGGGAATCACTGAAGAAAGAATCACTGAAGGGTCTAGCCAATATTCTGATTGGGGCATAGCAAAATAAACAGTTTAATTTTGTTTTTAGAGGCCAGATATTTAGTTTGTGTTGTTGTTTATGAACAAAAATACATCAACTACTCTGTTATTTTCAAAAACAATAGTTCTTTAGTGATACACACTTCCAGAGATTTTAGCTTAGTAGTAGAAGTAGTAAAACTCTCCCAGCTTTGAAATATTATATTTAAAAAAGTTTTCTAGGGTTGTAGGTTTTCATTTTCAAAATGCCAAGTAATAAAGGAAACATAATATAGTCTGAGTGAAAATGCCCAGAGGTCTGTTTTGTATTTCTAATTTCCATCTCTAATGGTACAAGAGACTGATTAGTAATTAGGAGAGACTCATTTAAATGCATGTAATGAGCATTATAGGTTTCCCATATACTGTGCACTTCATACTGATAAAATGGATACCATCTTTGTCAATTTAAACGCATGTTGACCTTTAATGGCAATTAATCTACAACACAGTTCTTCATGCTGCTCGTCCTTGAATTGGCTTTATAGTGTAATGAGTATATCATTGGAATCTCCCAAATAATTGACCTCAAGCGTGTTTCGCAGCATAACTATTAATCTTATTTTCCAGTGGATAATTTGATCAGTTTGCAAGAGAAGTGGGCTATGCAAGCACAAACTAGTACAGATGGATATGTGGCCCCTAGATATTAATTCGGAGATGGATAGGAGTCTTAAAGAGGATTAAAATTCTATGCAGGCTACTCATATTATACGACTGCATACCACCCAGCCCACTGTATATACTGTCAGTCACTGCTTGGCATGGTTGAGATTTGAAATGGTGACAGTTAAAGTACAAAGATGTCCAATCCTAGACTATTTCATGGCATATTTCTTGGAGCATCCTGAAGGAAATGCAAACTGTTAGGGCCAGTCATTCCAGTGTACCAGGGCCACCAGACACAGCAACACTGCCCCCCTGCTATTGTCTACAGACACTGCATCGCTCTGTCTGCACTGTATCACTCCTTCTTTCACACTAGAATATGCTGACATGGTGGATGTAAAGGAGTACCACAAGGTACATTTAATATTTGCATGCCGCTTTTTGAAAAAGACCTTTTTGACATTTGACACAAAAAGGACAAAAGAAAATGACCAGAAAATAAAACCATAGCTAAAAACACCACAAAATAAATAGGAGATTAACACTGTTGTTTTGAAGTGTAAAAAAAGGAACTGTGCTATAAATGTAAATAAGAAGGTTTACTGTTTTCTGATAGGATAGAATCATTTTCACTTGTGGAGAGGAAGTGGAGTTTTTAAAAAAATTGCATGACAGGATGTTCTAAATGCAAAGAGCTTTATCTCAATGTTGGAATAATTACAAACAGTGGTTGGTATTTTGTTAAATAGTTAGATAACTACAATAAAAGTATTGTGAGGCATTATGTGATTTACAGGTTATCATGAAACCTGTGCTTTGTATTTAAACTTATTATGAACTACAGGCAGATATTGTTTCATATTGTGTTTGTTTAAAGTCATTCGTTTATTTAATTTAGTAATTTTGTTTTGTATATGTGAGGTTCCGTGCTAAAAACGACTAAACCACAGCATTTTGCTGACCTGTTGTCCATTCTTCCTCATTTTATGAAAGTTTGGTTTTCGTGCATTTTCTCAAGAGTAAAAGTGCATTACATTTGGTTTGGGCTCATTTTAGAAAAAAAAAACTTATATGAATATGGAAAAGATACCCAAAAGCCCAGCAGGTGTTGTCGAGTGGCTCCTCACATTACGCTTCATTAATGAAATAATACCAAATAAAAACAAGCAAAAGCGTGAATCGCTTGGTTTTAACCAGTTCCTAGGACACTGAGCTCTGGTCTCAGTAAATGTAACTGAAGTGGCCTCAATTAAAATTTTAAAAGGCCTTCTTTTATTTAGCTAGAACATTTTCCTATAAAACGTATGCAGAGTGGGTTAGGTGTTAAGAACAATATTCACAAAGCTGTCAAGAAAATGGATGCATGTCTTCATCCACATGGTAACAAGTAGATCATTTCACAAATGAATAATCACCTCCGTCTGTGATTCTCTTTGAAAGACTATTAACCGAATGGTTTCATTTGTTCTGCTTCAAAGATGCATTATGGACCATTTTGCTCATCCTTATGTTGGAAACTCCATATGAAAAGACAATGAATAGATGCAATGAGTTTTATAACTACTAAGTGGTATGCAAATCAAAATCTGTTCTTGCCATTATTCCTTTGTTTTCAGTTAAAAATGTATCTTTCATCATGTCACCTCAAAATATACTTAGATAATCATAGAAATATGTTGACCATTATTTTTATATTATCCTAAATTGATAAGCAGACGATTCCACATATATGTTTTTTATGTGAGAGTAGAAAACATTTTGTCACTCACACAACCGTGCCATTATATGCGATGGTGTGTTTCTTCATGGCTCTCTGGCACCATCATGTGTTTAAGTAGAAATAATGGATTCTTTCAATTTACACGTTTTTAACAAGTCAGTTTTTGGTAGAAGAAATTTCCAATAAAACCAGTTAAAATAGTGGAAACTAAATGTGAAAAGAATTATTATTTTGTTTGGGTAATTATACAGGCACATGGATGTGTATTGTTGAGCATCACACACTGCACTTGATGGACAATCCCCTGGTTCAATTCAATGTTATTACAACATCGATTAAAAATACAGGATCAGACCAAAGGCGGAAATAAATACAACATTAAAAGTTTAAGTCCATGTGTGCCTTATGTGCAGACATTACTTATTATTTACAGTGTTAGAAAGAGAATTTACATCTACTGAATTGAATTGAATAATAAAGAAACAAAAAAAGAAACAATTAAAAACGTTCCAGATGGCAACAATTTAAATGATACTAACTAGTGTTCACTGTTTGTTAAATGTTTTACAGTTAATAAAATATGTTTGTTTACAATTGTATTTCTGTTTCAAATTTTATTATTTTCAAACATGGACAAGAATGACAAATACTACAGGCAAAACCAAATCTTTGTTAACCATAACTTGCTGAAACTATAAGGAACACATCTCAAATCCAATGACTTTTGGCCTTCAAAAACTTCAAAAATACTGTAGCATGTATATATTTATATGCACCAGTGTGAGTTTGTATAATGTAAAGGTTCTCATTCATGCACATTTACATGCATTTTTCATTTCCCTAAATTAGTTTGCTAAACATTTAAGCAGGTATGTTTTATATTTATTTTTTTATTTATTTTGTTTTATAGATTATGCTTTTCATGCAAAATATCACATTTTCCTTAACATCGAGCCACGACTGTAATGAACAACAATCTAGTAATTGGTAAATTGGAGTCACATACACCCTGGGTCTGAGTATTCATTTGCATTCACACACATATATTCTATAGAGACATTCCATCTGACTTCTTCCAGAAAACATGCTCAGTAATCCTGTTGAGTGCAATGAACCTCACACGGCATGTTGTAAAAAAAAACCCCACTACCATGCCTTTTCTAATGAGGCCACATTCATGTCTGTTCCTTTCCCACACTTTAATGTGTATGTGATACTTTAAAGGTATTTTGGACTTGGTTTGATTTAAAATCTGTCACTTTTTCAGTATTGACTTTCTTCGTGATTTTTTTTGTATTGGTAAATTTAGATTCAGACCCTGGAATTTCTATTATAACAAAGTTCAACACTTTTTTTCCCCCAATACAGTTGGAAAAAATATGGATTTAAGCAAAAAAAGCTGACTCCATGGAAATGCTTGGAAAACAATGCTTTTATAAGAATTAAGTGTTACTGACAGCTCTATCACCAGTAATAGTACTCAAGAAAAAATATGACAGTTCCAAATGTTATTAATCTCTTAATTTTGCCTCAGTTATGATACGCTTATAGCTCATCAATGTATAGCTATCACAACTATAGTAATAAGTAATCAACTTTGGACTGGAATGACTTTCTCTTCGATGTCGTGGAATAAGAACTCCCCTTAGCTATCAGCTGCCCCGTGCCTGACCACTGGAATGCATCAGTCAAAGAGATTAAGTGTCAGGAGTTTCTCCCGTTTTACTTCTTTAATGGATGTAGAACTCCTGTAAACAAAGGCTGTTTTAAAACAAACATGCAGGATCATATGAGTGCAAATCCCCTCAATAATGACTCCAAACAAAGATCAAGTGATTTTTATGTTTTTTTGTCATAAATGTAAATAAATGTAAATGGCCTGTTTTTATATAGTGCTTTTCTAGTCTTATCGACTACTCAAAGCACTTTTACAAGCACTTCTCCTCTCTAAGCATAGCTCCTATAGCGTCATTTTGATGCTAATAAGTCGTCAACCCCCGTTAGCATTCCATTGACCATCATTCATTATGGCGCAACTTTGACAGCGAATAACTTTACATCTGAAGTGTTTAAAGACTCTATTTTTCCATTGTTTATTTCTAAAGAAACACGACAATGTATAAAAGGCTCCATTACCTTGTACCTCATGTGTCATAACCACGCGACTTACTGTCGCACAGTAAAGGAATTACTGTATACAGGGTAAAGTCGCAGACAGTTTGGACTTACATGAGCTGTTTAGGTTTAATTACTAATGTTAACAAGCATTTTAGTTAACAATAATTATCGTGTGCCTATGTTATCTCCTAAAATATATCTATGCTCTCCGACGGGTATCTCACGTGACTTCTACGTCGTCAAGCTCAGTTGGAAGCTGAACAGTAACCATCAGCTTTCACTGGAAAAGCAAGGGGGTAAGCAGGCGTCCACGAAGCGTAGCTCCTACGGAGCCATTTTAATGCCACAAAGCACTCACCTGCCGTTATCATTCCATTGAATGCCATTTATTTTGGCGCCACTTTCGAATAAATTCATATCTGAAGCGTTTAAAAACTTGAGTTTGTTCATTTCTAAAGAAACATGACAATGTATAAAAGGCTCCATTACCTTATACTTCACATTATAGCTCCGTAGCAGACTTTTTTTGTAAAAATAGGCAAACAATTGTGTCCAAGAGACTTTCTGTTGCATAGTCGACATATCATCGTATTGCCAGGAAAAGCTCGCAGACAGTTTTGACTTATATTAGCTGTTTGGGATTAATTACTAATGTTAACTAGCGTTTTAATAATAATGATTAGACTGTACCTATATGTTATCTCTTAACATATACCTATGCTCTCAGTTTCTGCAAGATTCGAAAAGATTGAGATTTCTCTTGGCAGAGCTCCCAGAAGACTTTGGAGGCTGCGCAGTAACGCTCAGCTATCACCGGAAAAGTGCTTCTAATATCCTTCACTGGTCTCCGTCCAGAGCAACTGGATCTGTTGCCCCATTTCTTTAACTGTCTACGCGCTTTTACATGGTACAGGAACCATTCACCATTCACATACTGTGACTGAGGCTGTCGTACAAGGTATCACCTGCTCATCAGATAAACATTTAACACACATTTACACACCGATGGCGCAGCATTAGGGGCAACTCAGGGGTTCAGTGTCTTGCCAAAGGACACTTTGACATGGGACTACAGGGCCAGGGATAAAACTACCAACCTTTCGATTAGCAGGTGACGACTCTTACACTGAGCCACAGCCGCCAACTTCATGGGTTCTCAAGTTGTGTGTGAGGCGATGGATATGATCTTAATGGCTTAAGTGTAAAAAAGAAGAAAACTGCTGAATTAGTTATTCATTTCTTGTTCTTAAAATAATTTCTCGTCCAGACTGTGTCCAATTCAAGTCAAGACACCAATACTGTGCAACTGTGCGCCGGTTACCTGTGCGCCTCATATAAAAATGCAATTTCAGATATCTACAGATATTATTATTATTTCAGATTTTAACCTAAAGTACAATCATAACCAAGTGAGCCTAGTTTCTGTGCCTAAAGCTAGCTAAACTGCGACCGTTTCACAACACTAACAATGTGTTTAAAACGGCAACCTACATTCTCTGGTTTAGATATGAGGACAGTAAATGTATTTCCTGCCAACGCTAAAACTGTTTATGAAATAATCCTGTAGGTTAGCCTCGAAATCCAGACCCAAATCCAAAAGATTAAGGTGAGCAAATTCAAATTGGGCTCTTGCAAGAACTCCGGATTTTCAGGTTACATGTAGGTCGTATTAAAGGGAAATTACCTTTTACATTGTATGGTTTTGAGCAGTGGTCTTTAATGTTTTTAGACCAAGGACCCCTTGGCTGACAGAGAGACAGAGTAGGGATCCCCTACTGCATGTGCTGTATGGCTGGACATGTTTTTTCACAAAAGGCAAATTTACTATTAAAATGGTGGGTTTCTTTTAATGTATCTTTTCAGACATTTTAATATTTGAAAGAAGTAACTTTCAAAACATTGTTTTTTAAACATAATTTGGCAGCCCACTTCCACTAACTCTAACACCCCCAGGGGTGTTGTAGGGTTTATCTCTGGTTTCTATGACTTGTTGGATGAGACACATGGTCAGCATCATCCACACGATTCTTTGAAAAACTCTTTAAAAAAATCTTTGAAAAACACAGATTACTTTATTTACAATCATAACAAAAATAATGATCTGCCTTCAGGGCGTTGTATTGATGGTTTCAAAGAAACAGCAACAATTTAGTCTTTTAGTACAAAGTGGCCATCCACACATTACATAACCCTTCAGGCCGTTCCCTATAGCCTATTCATCCAACTCTTATTCCAGTGTGGAGCCAGCTCTGTCACCTGATGATCACAAGACCGACAGGCTTAATCCTCCTCAGCTCTACAAAAGCAAGAACAGAATTTGGCTTTCTTAATGTGCATGTAACCAACTGGAAAACAACATGATTTGGCTTTAAGAGTTGTTTCCACAGATGTTAAAACTATCACTGCATCTAAACTATCTACGGCTACAAGTTGATGTACTAACTGATTTGTCACCACTGACTGGGGGAAACAAACAGGTGAGATATGATGAATGCTCTGGGTCTTGCTTTTCTGTGTTTGCTCCTCTGGCCTGAAGCTACTGAGGCTCAGTTTCCTCGAGTGTGCTGCACAGTTGAGGGAATCGTGTCCAAGCAGTGCTGCCCCGCTCTGGGCTCAGATGCGGCCAATGTGTGCGGCTCTCTGTCGGGGAGAGGAAGCTGCTCGGCGGTTCGAGTTGACAACAAACCGTGGGGAGGACCGTACAGACTGAGAAATGTTGATGACAGAGAGAGGTGGCCGACCAAATTCTTCAATCAGACTTGCAGATGTACTGGTGAGTCATGTAGGCTACACTTTTAATAAAGTGACTATATGTAACTTTTTCATCTTTCTGTAGCTTTGTCATTTTTCATACAATGGTCTTAAATTACCTATGACAGTAAACGAGACTAACAGTGAAAAGAACGTCATTTTTATATTGTTTTTTGAAAGGCCTCTGCCCGGGTTCAATTTCATAGAATGATTTGCGGCAGGAAGACGGCGCTACAGTTACACATTCTGATGGGTCACAGATTTCTTTGTAACACCGAAAAGACTGTGTGAGCTTATCCGGCCTTTTGAGCCAGGTAAAAGGAAGCAGGAGATTTCTTTATATAGGCCTAATTGTATTTTAGAGGTTTATCTGTATCTGCTGTAGTTATGGCTGATACTGGGGTAGGACCATCACAGAAAAGAAAGAAATTAAACGAAAAGCAACTAAAAGCAAAAAGGGAAAGGGAAAGTGTAACGCTACTTACTCGGTAATATACAGTGGGCAAGCACTGTAAAGAAAAGACCTTTACAGCAGTAGGTGTGGTAAAAACACAACCGCAAAGCGGCTGCTAGAAACAATACAAACTGAAAGTTACATATAGGCACTTTAAATAAAGTCAATTAGATGACTAGTGCTGAACCTGGAACATCATCAACAACATTAATATGTTTTGACACGTTTAGTTTGCTCTCTGTGTTGCAGGTAACTTTGCAGGGTATGACTGTGGTCAGTGTAAATTTGGCTGGACCGGACCAAACTGTGACCAGAAGAAAGCCCCTGTGGTACGGAAGAACATCCATTCCCTGACCCCAGAAGAGCTCCGGGAGTTTCTCGATGTTCTGGACCTTGCTAAGACCACCACCCACCCAGACTATGTCATTGCCACCCAGCACTGGCTGGGACTCCTGGGACCAAATGGAACTGAGCCCCAGTTTGCCAACATCTCCATCTACGACTTCTTTGTCTGGCAACATTACTACTCTGTCCGAGACACTCTTCTGGGTAAATTTTCACACATTAATGGCTGAAAAGTATTGTAACTTGATATTTCATGTGATTTGTTTTCACGTAGTCTGTTTATTAGGAATGTGATATCATAAACACAATTATTAGAAATATAATATAATAACAATAATATATTATAGAAACATCCCCATTTATTTAAATGAGCTCTGGTGATGTATGACGTATTAGGCTGCACAATATATTGTTTTTTTATCGTCATCGCGGTATCAACTGGCACAATAAACACATTGCGAAAGGCTGCGACAATTGCGAAAGACACACAGAGATTTTTTGTGTTAGTTGAAAGAAAATATTAGTAGAAAACTGCACTTTAAAATGTAACTGTCATTCTTTTTTGTGATACCTTTTATGTTTCATTTAAAGTTTAATTTGTACAGAAAAAGAACATTGGAAAGGATTTCCTTTCATTTGGTTTAAATTCTGTTTTAAATTTTAGCAGAATACTGAAAGCAACAGAAAGGCAGAACTGAGTACACTTCAGTATCTGTGTATTCATTGCACGTAATATTGTTATCGCAATATTCAACATTATTGCATATCGTATATTTTCCTTATATTGTGCAGCCTTATGACAGATATTGAGCATATACTGTACACCTTATTCCATTGGGTAATTTGTTAGGTCTATTTAAAATTGTTCCAGACATTTCCAAATAATACGAATAAATATTATGTAGACCTAATCCATACAGTTTTTTTAAACATGCAATTGAGATTTATTCAAATTTACAGTTATAGTTTAACCAAAATAAAAAATAAAAATTAATCCTAAATTAATCCTAATTGATAATACAATCTGGGTTACTATGTTTCTCATCATAATTGAAGTAATCGAATTGTGAACAGCATCAGAAAACAAACATATAGAATTAGATATTAGCAATAAAAAAAACAAATTCACCCTTGTATTGTCTTCACTTTCGGGACCCTCTCGTATCCCTCGGGTCAAATGGACCCGTGACTTATTGGGGTTTTAAAAACAATTCTGAAATAAAATTTTACTTCATAATCTATTAACAAATATTGTCTTTATCTCAAATTAAAACAATTGAGATAGCATACAGTATATGGTTAGGGAACGCAATCAGTCCCTACTAGAACACAATTAAAAATGGAAGCGTGATTCTTGTTTTGTCATGTGTTATAATTCATGTTAGAAATCCACTATGTGATCATTCTTATCTTGGAAAAAACATAAGTGGTGTCAGGAAAACATGTTTATCACATAAAATAAGGTAAGGCCAATGATATTCAGGTAGAAAAAAAAAGTATATTTGTACCATTTTACTTCTTGTAAAAATTTGAAATTGGTCAATTTAACCCAAATACCATACAAGGGTTAAGATGGACAGCAGGTATTGTTTAGATTTTGACTTAATGATATCCATTTTTGTGATATAAATCCAAAGTAATTTGTTTGCTCATACATAGATTGAATAATATTCTTATGTGCACATTACTGCCTTGTGATCACACAGGGCTCATCAAACACTTATACTGTGGTTTCCCTGCAGGTCCCGGTCGGCCGTTCAAAGCTATTGATTTCTCACACAAAGGACCAGCATTCATCACCTGGCACAGGTATCACCTCCTCAGCTTGGAAAGGGAGTTACAGGTATGTGCAATCTTTTGAAAACATGTCACAATCTTTTTTTTGTGTCATGACTGGATTGGATCAGTAACAACACAAGGGTTGATTTCTGATTAAATCTAACAGTTGTGAATATATAAATTGTGTCACTGTTGAGAGACACGTGAATGGATTTAGGATGAAAATATATTATTACAGAAATGTGCTATTTAAGTCGTGGTAAAAGTATTTGGTAAAAGTATTTATTCAGTTACAGGTATTTGGTACTTGTAACTGAGGAGAGTCTGCCCTGAACAGCAGCAGATAAATCCCTCTACGGAGTCTAGACACTGATGGTGCTGACTGATGGTTCTGATGAGGATGATGGAGCTGAATAATCTGCAACAACTGGCGTTGATGGGGCGCATTGCCATTTGTGACAATTTGCAGTGAAATGGTTGCTGACAACCACAGAGAGGAGAACAGATTTAAAAGCTGCGATGCACCGCGTGCATAACTACAGCGCAAATGCACAAAGAATCATGTTGAAAATGAGGCAGGACAGGAAACAGTTTACAATAAAGGGGTGTCACTGCGCTTTTGAATAGATGAGATCAGCTGATGAGAGCTGCACGACAGCAAGGAGTGATCGAACATGGGTGTGATTTAATTGAGATGCATGAGAAGTAAACAAAAGGCCTAAAGCATGCAAAAGTATAGTCTTCCTGACTGAACGTATGCTATAGCTTAATTTTCTCCTTGGAGTGACCAGCTTTTCAATGTAGTATTACCATATGTATAATAATTTCTTTTGTAAGTCATTTTAAATCATAAAGTGGACTAAATATTGGTACATCAGTGTCTGATATCTTGGAGGTCCTTTTTCAGGCCACAACTACATAAACACCCGTAAGTGTTATATTTTTTCATACAGAATTTATCCATCCAGTTTATTAATCAATTCAGCAAATATTTACAAAAAAACATACCAGAGACTCTTGAATTGAATTGTTTGATGTAATCAGTCTGCCCTAAGTAGCAGATAACCTTCCCACAGTACAACAGTTTGAAATGCCACATGCATGTGAATTCTTGTGGAAGATCTTTAAGACAGAGAGAATTGGTCAGAACTTTGAAAAATGAAAGCTAAAGCTTAGGGAGGAGATGTAGAGGAAACTGTAGCTGTGAGACTGGATCAAGTCACAGTTAGCGTGTAGCAATCATGGCTCGCATATTGGCTGCCAAAATTGTTTTATATTGAAATAATACTACTATTCCTTGCAGAGATTGACCAGCAATGAGAACTTCGGGATCCCTTACTGGAACTTTGCCACGGGGCAAAATGAGTGTGATGTGTGTACCGACTCTCTACTGGGAGGCCGAAACCCAGACAACCCATCCCTCGTCAGTGACCAGTCCAGATTCTCCAGATGGGGGGTGGTATGTGACAGGTCAGCACAACATACTGGTGGAAAGTGAAACGGGCTTAATAATTGTTGGTTGGATTATGATGAAATTCACATTGTGAGGCAAATTAATGTACGTTTTTAATATATGTCAGATATTTTTATAAATTTGCAGTTTGGATGAGTACAATCGCCTGGTGACTCTTTGTAATGGCACCCGTGAGGGTTCCATTCAGAGAGGGATAATGGAGAGAGGCAACGTGTCTCTGCCCACCATGACTGACGTCAGAAGCTGTCTGGGAATGAAAGACTTCGACAGTCCTCCGTACTTCACCAACTCCTCCTTTAGTTTCAGGTACAACTCTACATAACAACTCTAAAGTACAACTATTTAGCATAAATAATAATTTCAAATGTGTACTTGGTATTTCTTTTGCAAAACTTTGATTTAACATACTTGTGCTTTGTGACCAACAGAAATGCTCTTGAAGGGTACGAAAAACCAGATGGAGAACTGGATGAAGCGGTCAGTAACCTTCACAACCTCGTCCACTCCATGGTCAATGGAACCAGTGCTTTGTCTCACTCCGCAGCCAACGACCCCATCTTTCTGGTCAGAATTTGATTTCTTTACTCTAAAATGACAAGGTGAAATATTTGCTTTACTTTAAAATGAAGGGGTAATGTTGCTGTTGTTAAAATTACCGTGTTTTTTTTCCCGGTTGTTTCCCTCGCAGGTGCTCCACGCTTTCACTGATGCCATTTTTGACGAGTGGATGAGAAGGTTTGTTCCATCCAATGCCACCTTCCCAGATGAGATGGCCCCCATTGGTCACAACAGGGACTACAACATGGTTCCCTTCTTCCCTCCGATCACCAACGAAGAGATATATGTTACATCTGAGAACCTGGGATATTCCTATGCCATTTCCATGGATGGTGAGCAAGTGTTTAAAGGAATAGTTAAACATTTTAGAAAATACGCTTATTTGCTTTCTTGCCAAGAGTTAGATGAGAAGTTCAAGTTCTGTAGGGTAAACATGAGGCTAGGTTAGCTTAGCTTAGCTTAGCACAAAGACTAGAAACAGGCTCTGTCCGAAGGTAATAAATTCTGCCTACTTGCACCTCTAAAGTTTATTTTTTTAATCTCCTTTGTCTAATCCTTACAACAAAATATCAAACCAGTCATTGACGTCAATTCACAGCTGTGTTTGGCAAGTTACTCGGGAAATGTATTATGTTACTCTTTAGTAATTAATCTAATTTAGTTAGGCTACATTAGGCTACTCGCTATATAACTATATTACTTTTACGCCCACTCCCCGGCAGAACTTCAAAAATTCTGCATTCAGGCTGTTACTGTATGTTACGAAGATTTTCACACATTTACATAACCCTACTGAGTTTTCTGTTGAATTTCACGTAGGCTTACATTATGAGAAGGACCTGGCAACGCAGCTTCCCATTACCACAGTAACTCGCTCTGCCTGCGTGCACAAGGCAAGAGAGGAGAGGGACCCAGCTCTGCTCACAGTGACATTTTGGATGTCATCGATGTTCCCACTCAGATCCAAGCCTTAATAATGAAAATACCTGCAGTTGTTGAAATTATTCCTTTCTCCGTGATCCTTCATTTAGCTTTTTGTCTACCGGCATGACATGTACCTGCCGTGGCCCGCCCGACCTGCCGCGCGCTAAATTACGGCAAGCGTACACGTAACGTCATGTAAGGAAGCCTACCTGGGACAAAAACAAATCATATTCGGGTAACGCAGTGACGCAGCGTTACTTGGATTAGTAGCCTAATATAATACTGATACTATAATATTTTAGCACAGTGACTGAAATGATATACATTCAGTTTTTTTCTGCTGCAAAATGGTTTGTAAATATCTCCACCTGTCTTTCATCTTTACAGATGCAGATGGAGGGCCGGCTGTGTTTGCGCTGGGCTCCACTCTGGGGGGAGTCTTCATCGGTCTCCTGGCGCTTCTCCTTATCTTTGTGCTCTACCTGCGTCAACGGAGAAATAGAGGCTTTGAACCTCTGATAAAAGCAGACTTCACAAATAGAAATTACACAGAGGAAGCCTAGATTTCGCCAGTTGTTCTGAAACACACTTCAATACTTCAACACCTGAGAGAAATGGAGCAGCCAATTACCAATGTTCTGTATGCCCTACTGTGATGCAAGAGGAAAATATGAGTCCTGTGTTTGAACTACACTTGGACTTTTTAGGTTAAATCCAATTTCATTTAAGAAAAATTATGTGAATCATGTAAATTTGATTGGAAATAGTAATAGACACTTCCCAATACCAATCACAATTAATGTATAATTTCATTAATTCTGTGAGCTTACAAGAGCATGACCCCATTTCCATTTTTAAGAACATTTTACAATTTCTTTGTAACAGCCACTACACATAGAAATCTATTGGAATGTTTTTAATAAATATTTATTCTCAAGAACAGTAACAAAACACAAATGCAATTATCTTAATTGCACTGGAAAACAATAAGGCATATTTGCTTAACTAGTTATTCACCTCTCTAAGTTTGAAATTCCAAACACCACCTCATTAGGATTTGACTTCCTAGAGAAATGCATTTATTGTAAAAAAAAAAAATGGACTCAAAGCATTTCATGCCAATTCTATTTTTCAGATAATTTGTCTGACAGACATCCATTTTTTTTTAATTTTATTGCAAAAATATTACCATTAAAAGTTCAATGATACAAAACATAAAAAAGGGCATCCTGTAAAATTAATATTCATAATAAAGAATCCTTTTAAATGATGCATTTGACATATTTTCTCTGTATTTTTGTTCTTGCAATATGGATGCAAACACTGACTTAAATGCAATAAAGAAAAGCTCAACAAATATTCACTGATATACTGCGGAGGAAGGGCATAACACTGGTTAATTCCTTGGATATGTAGGCTTAGCTGGCCTGGTGGTTATGGAGCTGACAGGCTCTTAGAGAACAGTAGACGTACATACAGGTTGGTTTTGTCCGCCCCCCTCAGCAGTGCCAGGCCTCTCACATTCTCTGTAAGTACGCTCTACTGAGGAGCTTCACTGGAGCATTCAGGCCTGTCCGGTCACCACAGATTCTCATTTCACAGGTGACTGTGGTCGGCTTCCAGCCAGTCTGTGCTGCAGACATAACCATTCAAGCTTTACAGATAAATTTAGGGCCCATTTCTTTGCATTTCCAGTAGACACTGTGTGCTGTTTGCTACATCTTCTCTTAATAATTCCCTCACCTTTTAAACAAAGGTGGTAATATATTTGGAGTAATAGCAACACTTAACTTTTTACTACTGCATGACAGTATTTCAGTTTTGTAGCTTTATAAACACCACAATGCATATGGCTATTTTATCCAAACTGTAAAAGCAGTTACAGGATAAGCTTTTTCTATTCAATCA
The DNA here is from genome assembly GCF_008692095.1 of Etheostoma spectabile. NCBI lineage: Eukaryota > Metazoa > Chordata > Actinopteri > Perciformes > Percidae > Etheostoma > Etheostoma spectabile. The sequence continues at coordinate 7,552,864 of NC_045743.1, read as the reverse complement.
CATATGCAAAAGTGGCACCTTTTATATTCCTGTGTATGCAAATCCAGAATTCAGGTGTAATACTTGTAGACTATTCTGAAGATTCAGAAACACATGTTATAGGCCCGATTACTGTAAATGAATATAAAGATTACAGCAGCAGAATACTCCTGTCATGATGGTGATTCTGTATTGAACAGGGGTGCTTTTCATACAGCAATGTCCATTCACACACATTATTTTTAATCACTGTGCCTTTATAAGGCTTTATGATGTTAGCAGAGTATGTTTAAGAACATTATTAGTATATTTTTAAATTGTTGATTTTTAAAAAATGTGTATGAATTGGCTTTGCATGCAGGTCACTGATGCTATAAAGTGGTTAGGTGGAAGCTTAATGGAGACATGAAGGCCTGCTGATAAAAATAATACATGTATTATCAATCAATCAGAATCTATTAGTGAGGATTTTAATTTAGCACTCTGACATTAAATCATTAATTACACACCAGGACATGCACCCTACAACACTACAGAACCAGCATCATTATAGTATTACTGTACATTGGTGGCACCTTCTCTATGGCAATAAATTGCTCCATATAAATCCAGTCCCAGCTGTCTATTCCTAAAGCCAAGCTTGAGAAACCAGTATGATATGAGGATATTTTGCAGATAGTAAATAGGTTGCAAGGCAAATGTGTGTATAAAAAAAACAATCTTATCTCTTTAAACAAAATGTGAGTTTTAGCACAAGGCGAAAGTTGAACAGAGCAGATCCATGACCAACAAATTATATACTTAACCGACAATTTCGCAAAAAGGTCATGGTTGAAATTACTGTAAAACATATGATGAAGCAACATGATTCAGTGGCGGCGTCTGATCTAAAAACAAGCACAGATTTATGATGACTTTGATGAAGATTCAATTGCTTCTCATCATAAATCAATAATTGGCACATGATGTAATGGCTATGAAACAAGGATTCAATTGAAATTGTAGGTGGAAACCATATGTTCCTGAATTTTCTGTCATTATCCTTTGTATTTGTTTCAAAATATAATGGTAAACACATGTTGAACTTATTGTTCCTCTTTCAGATGAATCAAATAACCACAATCTCAACACAAACAATTTTTTGCATTAAAAAAATCAAAACAATCAAAGTGCGTGTTATATTTTTCCACATGGAGACCTACATTAATACCTGCCATTGTGCAAGGAATCTCTGAAACAGAGTTTGTCGGCATCATTGTTAGATGGTGAAGTGATGCCGTAAAATGTCAAGTCTAAGGTTGGCACTGCACGATCTTTGGGAAAGTGGGAAATCATGATTTCATTTTTTCAGAGCAGACTCCTATAGCCTCCAGGCTGGCAGCCTAAATACTGTCTGCTTGACTGTAGCTCCAATCTGCCTGAATACAAAAAACTGCAAAAAAGGAAAAGAAAAAAACCCTGCTATCCATGTTTAGCCAGTTCCTCCAGCATTATCTCCATTGTCGGTGGAGTGCCAGGGCTGAGAAGGCCAGCATGGTTGGCAGGGCTACAGAGGGTGCACGAAGCGGGGCAGAGTCATCCACAGGCCCCCTCCGGTCGGCTTCCACCACCGGGCCTTCGGTGGCAGCACCTACGGTGACCATGTCTGTGGAGCAGACCTCTGTGCAGCCGCTGCCACTGCCTGAGCCGCTGCCTTCATCGCCTTCAACAACATAACAGAACACAAGCCATGAGCACATCACTGACAAACCATAAGTCAACAATTCAAGCTGATTTTTCGTTCCTAAACTGTTGCTTTAAAGCTACAGTGTGCAACATTTTCCACAGTCAAGTCTCTTTCAGCTCTTTGTTTTTATTTATGGCGATTTAACAGAAAAATGCCATATACAGTACAATACCAGTCTGTATCTGCTTATGAGTCGTTGCTCTCTATAAATCTCAATACCACTGTTGAACCAAATCCTAAATCTGTGATGGATGGGCTGTTTTGGTCTGATATTAAATGAAGAAGAATACTGCACACCTAAAACGCTGTCTCCAAATCTTTCCATAACTGTCTTCATCAAGTTTTCACCTACCTTGAAGAAGAATGGACCATTATGTTTTTCTTTTTTTACATACTGCCCATGTTAGTTAATTTGCTTCTTCAGAGCCTCTTTGTGGCTTTCCTGATGCTGATTACCTCCGACTCAAGGTTAGGTATTTCAAAGTAGACAGCTTATCAAGATGAGTGGCAGGTTGAGGCATGAACTTGACCAATGGTCAGACTAAAAATACATATTTCCTGCCCTAAAGCAACACTGAATAACTTTTCCCACTTCTTTCCCTCTACAGGTTGGAAGCAGAATTGTCCCATTATGTCTCATTGGAACTACAGATCCGCTACCCGATCTGGCAAACTTACATAGTGCGGTTATAGCCAGTAGAGAGCCACAAAGCAAATGCAGAAGTGCTGTTCACCCTGTTACGAGTTGATGAACTACTGAAACGATTTGGAAACATTATTTTTACATGTTGTCACATGTGTGTGGATAAGGAAAGTGGCAAGTTGCTTACTTGAGTCTTGAAAGTAGATATCATTGCCATTGTAAGCATTTTTCAACTTGTTGGTCATCACCCTCAGAGCCATGATTTGCTGGCGGATGAAGGTGTCTGGGCGGGTGATGTCCACACCCACCTCGGGGTTATTCAACTGGTTGGTCAGTCCATCCTTTTGAACTTCAGGGAAGTACCTTTAATACATACAATAAAATAAATGTAATGACTTATTTTTGACAAGGAGCTTGTTAAAAGGACAAGGAATCCAGTGAGAGATCATCAGTCAATCAGAAAGAATATTTGTGAAAATAGACAAGCGCATTAAAAACGTATCAAGAGTCTGAGCTCTCTCACGTGCAAATTATTCTCCTACATCAATAAAAACAAAGAGAAGGCTAGAGAAAGGGTGACTGATACACACATATTTTGTTGTTCAAGCCATGGGTCTAATTCTCATACTGCACTCAAGAGTGGCTATTTGAGGTTAAAACAGTTTGGGCAGTATTTTACCTACTGTAAATAGCAGCATCTTCCACAACCAATACCAATATGCAGGGTTGAATGATCAGCTTTAACAGTTATTCAGGTAATTAAAAATATGAATGAATAAAGTCTTTTGATCATACAGTTGATAATATGAATAAAAGTAGCACAAATCTATTAACTGTGATCGCATGCTTGCAAGTATTTGGAGCACAAATACCTTCCTTGAAAAAAAAAAAAAATGAAAACAGATTATCAGGGACACACTATGCCAGCATGAAAAACACAATTCCATAAATAACATTGACAAAAATGCAAAAAGCATTTAAAAAAGCAATTGTGATCAACTACGGTATTAAGTGTTTAAAGAGACCAATTTTTATTTGTTCAGTTGATAAACAAAAGTCAAGGTGTGCCAAGCTCTTGCACAGCCAAGTTTAATTCAGGGAAAGTAAGTAATCTGGTCTTTAATTTTAGGATTAGACTGATTAACATTAGTCAGGCTGAACAGACTTTGGACTTCTAATAACCTTTTGTATCAGCCTGCGTTAGCCCCCAGGCCCTGGTGCACTCACCTGCCCTTGGTGTGTCCATTCCAGCACTCGTCATCACTGGCATTTCCAGCGGTCACCCTGTCCTCCATGCACATCGCCTCAGGCAGATTGGACCAAAATTTCTTTGACAGCTTTAGTTTCTCTTTAATGTCAACCACCTAAGCAAAGACAGGTATTGATATACATGGGAGTAACAAAAAAAACAAACTGAATAAATAAATAAATCCAGTCTGTGTTCCAATATAGCATTTGCAGCTGAAAATTATGCATATGCACAGTACATAATGCAGGAAATATATATAAAAAAAAAACATTAATCAAATGCACAATTGTACACAATTTTTTTAATCAGACATTTATTTCGAGCAAGAAAATAAGAAAGAAATTCAGCAGTATGAATGAGGCATTTTCTTTTAAATGTTGATTACAAACCTAACACTCCCTATTCCTTTATTTAAGCTGTAGCCCCCAAAGCATTACATCACTATTCCTAATTACCACATATCTGTTGCAGAATCATCTGAGAGAAAATGCAGACAGTAAAAGATATCCTTGAAGTGTCTGATGTATACTTTATGAAAGATTGAAGGTATACAAACTTAGCATTTATGTCTTAAAAGAGGTTTAGTCTTTTCAAAAACTCCCCCACACTCAGGATACATCTCATTTGTAAACTAATTTTAAAACTGCCCCAGTGTCACTTATTACCACATCTTATCAAAAGGATTATAAATCCTTGGGATTTAACCCTGAGACATCTTAACTCTCTCTGACTCCGCCAAAATGATTTGGGTTTAATTTTCCCACCGTGTTGACTATCGAATATTTGCATCATGGAAAGTAAGACCATGCAGGCTCGCAGCAATAATTTAATCTTGAATGTCAGACTTAAATGCTATTTTGCATCCCGGCCATGTGACATAGTCAGATATCGTTTTCTGACTTGAGCCTGTTGAACTCCAATCTTTCATCAAACACAGAATTTGACATATTTCACTGAAGCTGAGGGAAAGCCTGATAGCAGCAGGTTGGCCCCATTATCTTTTTCCGACTGACTTGCTGTTGGCTTACGTGAAATTGTAGTGAACCTGAGCAGAACATGAAAGGTGCTGTACTGACTGTGTGACGCTGCTGTAGGCCCCAACTCTGCTTTTGATGTGTTAATCCTGTCACACTGATGCCAAAGCACTTCAGCAGCTCTGATATTGCCCAGAGGGTAAAGGCTGCACTCAATGCAAGAGATTGACTGGCAATGTTTGACTTTACCTCAAACATTAAGTTTAGTTTAACAAGTGAGAGATTCACATTTTTTTTTTTTCTCAGGATCAGGCAAGAACCTGTAAAAAGTGTGAATTGAACTGGGAATGACAAAAATTTGCACCTTCACTAAACATGATACTGCCATGTTTCATGTGACTGAAAGTAGATCAACAGTCCACTTATTTAATAGGCTGAGATGACTAACAATGTTTTAATAATTCTATAATGTGCAGTATTGACACACAAAGCTGTCCTCCGCCATGTATCCATTATATTAGAGTGATTGGATGCTTTCCATTTCAACCAACCACAACACACACATAGCCTTAGCAGTTATATAAAACTCCCTATTAAGATGAAAACTGAAAAAATAAAAGTAAATATTAGTGCTTGATTGATCTAGAATGCCTTAAAATGTGTGATGCTAAAAGCAAAACATGTTTAAAAAGAAGAGGAAAGGATGAGCTTTTTCTCACAATAATAAATATGCCTCTGGGAAAAGTCTGCCTCTCTCTTCATTGGGCATTGCCCATGAATAAATAATATGACTGCAAGAAGCAGCCCTGGCATGCAACCGGCTACAATGCACACTAGATGGCACTATGTCTTTGAGAAATGGGGAGACAGATGAGCAACCAGAAAGAAAATACGGAGAAGATGAGATGTTTACTAATGAAGTTTCTTTCACATTAAACTTCACATTCCCATGGATCTCCATGTGGTCTATAACACAACGACTTGTAATTACCATGGAAACAGTATGAAGTAGAAAGACCAATGAAAGACTTACATACAAACAATCTGCAGTTTAAACATGTTCAATTATCATCCCAGTGGAGAATATTATAGTGCATTTGTTTTCAGTGACATTCTAACAATGACTATTATCATGAAGTGGGATAGCTATTTAAATACCTTATGACATTAAAGTCATTAGTGTGTGATATCTGGTTCTGTAATAAGGGCTGACAAGGCGATTGATAGAAACATTTACTCACTGGATGTGCAAGCCATGGCCATTTACTGTATATAAAAGGGCTCATGAGCTCAAGTAAAATATTAAAACGTTGTCAAGATATTCATCTTAAGGTATTACAAGTGCTGGGGGAAACAAACGTATATATGCAATAACTGTCCAGATGTGTTTTACTGAATGCCGTCTTCCACTGATAGAACAGAATGTTTAAATATTACTATTCTTTTACCTCACACACTAGGGCTGCACAATTAATCGCATTTTTATCAAAATCGCAATATGGACTAGTGCAATATCCAAAATTGCAGGGCGACGCAATATTTGTTAAAGGCAAAATATATGTCAAACCATTCTGAAGGAAGTAATGTTGGGCTCCAGAGACGTCCTGGGCCTAAACATCCTATCCTACAGACTAATGGAAAACATCTTTGTTTAGTGCAGATTCTTGCAAAAATCACACTACATGACTATAGTACATTTTTAGTTGTGTTTCAGTGAAAATGAGAATGATGATCCAAAACATTGATCATTCCCTACAATATCGTGAATCATATTGCAATTGCAACAGAGGTAAAAATAATCGCAATTTGACATTTTCCTCATATCGTGCAGGACCCACACACACACACACACAGACACACACACACACACTCCCCCACTTGTGATTATCATGGTTGAATAAAAATTCATCTCCAAATTTGGTGATTTTAAAATTTTCAGATGAACTGTAGTTTACCTTTATGGTTTGATACAAATTATAAATAAATCACTTATTTCCCCATCTGATGGAAAAATGTAACACTTTACTTTAACTGACTTTAAAGTATTGCAGATTCAATCCTGTTCTAGTTGTCTTTGATTTACAGTACTGTTGTACAGCTAGATATTCCCATTAGGAATTAAAAACATTGCACACGTTGAGAATGTATTTGTAATGTAATTCAGATATTTGTCTCACCTTTGGAAAATACAAGCCCTTGAAAAATAAATTTTAAAGGATAAGTCTGGCATTATTCTATATTCTCCAGTCAGCAAATAAGCAAATAACAAACTTAACACTGATGTATTGTCTCTTTAAATACTTTCGGACTTCCCAACCCCATGTATGGAATTCAACCTCAACCCATTGGTTCCTACTGAAGAAACAAACAAATATATAGTTTCACTGTCAAAAGAAATATTGCTTTTGCTGGGGACTATTTTCAGGACTGGATTAATACACAATTGGTACCCAGGTGAGTATTTACAGCAGAATAGATGCCAGACGAATTTAGCCCCGCCCTCAACATTTGAGGTCGGGAAGTTCGGAATCTGAATATGACAACTTCAGGCTAGGTATATGTGGGATCGACTCAAAATTAAGTACAGTGGCCGTGTTTATGTAAGGAAGAAACTTCTCATAATTGGCTAATTTATGTTTTTAATAGTTAGTGACAACAATGCAGCTCTATGGCACAGACAAATAATGTGATCTATATCAGGCTTTGGCTACAGAGATAATCAAAGGATTAACTCATTGTTGGTTTCTGTCTTTTCTTGTGACTTTGCGAAAACGAGGAGAGATGCATGATTAAGCATCAACTTAATGAGGATAAAATAGTGCAGCAAGGTGTAGTTTTCTCAGCCATCTTTTTTCTCTTTGGCTCTCCATCGTCTACCTGCTTACTGTCACAAACCATTTATTACTCCATGCTGGTTCTCTCTCTCTCTCTCTCTGCCCCCTCGCTATGACTTCTTCTCTCTTTGGGCTTTCTTCCTGTTACCCCAGTCCTAAGTGAAAGTGAAGATTTCATGGCCAGCTGACCCGTGATCTTAGACAAGACTCCTATTTTCTTTTTTTTTTTAAAGCCCCTGGTCTTTCTTTCAACTGTGATGTAACAGTGTGTGCTCAGACGTCCCTGGACTGTATAGCATCTGTCCTCTCCCATCTTTTCTCCTCAAGGACAACAATGGAAATGGGCTGTGGAGCATGATGGCAACGGCTCTTAATTTTTCTGCCACTTAGTACATGATTCATCTTCTAACAAGAATTAATTTAATCGTACATGTAACAAATCAATTATCTGTAATGTTCTTCTCTCTCTGTGTCCCTGCTCTGTTTCTTTAGGAACAGGAAAACAGGATGTTTACTAAACAGCTAATCCTCAAAACAGAAGATTAATTCACCAGGAAACAGCAATAACAAGTAGCCCATAATGTATTACAGGTCACACAGCTTAGCGTGCCATGATCCAGACCTTTTTTGTTTATTTGTTTTTACCACAAACAAAACCCACCCAAACATACTGGATATACAGTACAATGTTTACCTCTGTAAAAACATAATCAGCTTGAATGGACAAACATTGGGAAGTATTGACAGAGAAAAATGATTTCTAAAAACAACAGTATGAGTGAATGAGATAAAGGCATTAGCAGGCTTAAGGTCTTTTTATCCAGATATTCCAAATATTTCTTGTATTTGTGCGCACTCAGGCAGGTCTTGGCTTCTTTTTCTGGGAACATGGTGGCAGATGTTTCCCATCTTTCTATGGGCTGAAACAGAAACTGACTTTGAATAATTTATATTTGAATTTGAATTGCTAAACTTGAATAATGGCATAGAAAAACGGAAATTGAATCACCTACTTTGAAATTGTAATGTTTAATTTCAACCATTGCATTGAAAAACTGAATCTGTATAGTTTGAAATTGAATTTATAGTTTGGAACTGAAATACATGAAATCAAAATCAATGAAAATTCAACTCTCTATATATCTTCACATTCAGTTCTCATAATTCAAATTTAGTTCACAAAATTCAATTTCAAGTTACTTTGACAGACATCCAGGTACTTGAAGGATGAAGGAAGAGCAATCGAGAGCAGATCAATGTTATCTTTCGAGCTCCCAGTTGCAGTGGAGCAAAGCAGAATTGGAGCGGCAGCGCTCCCACCCATCTGGTAGCGCATTCGCTCCCAGTTGTTCCTCCCACAGGTGGTGGGTCCATGTGACGAAGAGATAGGAGCCATGTAGCTTTTTCGGGCTGTGCCCGGCCGGGCTCCATGGCAAACCCGCCCACCAGGCGCTCACTGACGAGCCCTCTGTCTGGGCCTGGCTCAAGACGGGGGCCCCGAGCTTCCTCCGGGCAGGGTCCCTCTAACTCCCTCTCAGTGAGACATACAGGGTTTTTGAACCATTCTTTGTCTGGCCCCTTACCTGAGACCACTTTGCCATGGGAGACCCTACCAGGAGCACAAAGCTCCCGACAACACAGCCCTCAGGTTCATAGGGACACACAAACCTCTCCACCACGATAAAGTCATGGTTCAGATTCAGTTTTTCAATGCAAAAATTCAAGTTTAGCAAATCAAATTCAGATAAAAACTAAATTCTTCAAATTCAGTTTCTGTTGGCACATATTTCAGCCCGTACCTTTCAGCTCAGCACAAACATGTGAGTGAACTGTACTTGGACCAGTGATTTTCAGATGCCCTTGCCTATTCACAAATCAAAAGCTGACGTGTCACTGGCTTTCAAGCTGCAGTCACACTTCTGGCAACAGCACAATGTCAGCAGCCTAAGCACTTATCTGGCTGTGGGATGAGGCCTATACGTGCTATCTGCCTTTAAAAAAAAAAGTGGTCCGACTATCTGTAATGTTTACTCTCAAAAAAGCATCACGCTCACAGCACCACTGTGTTCATCTGTTTGTTCTGTCAGCTGGTTCTGTCGCATTCACAAAAAAGCATTCTGTCTCATTCTAGTTATAACACATGCATCTGGTTTAATTACCAATTAGTCCTTTTTTCAAGCAAGCAAAATCTGGGGATGTCGCCGCTGCTTGACACAGAGCAAATCCGTCTGCTGCAAGTCTGAGCTAAATTAGTGCATGTTCAATCTAATCATAGACTCTGCAGCAGGTCTTACCACCAAACCACAAGGGGCAGACAACTCCTCAATCAACTTATTTTCCCTGGCAACTGCTGCTCCTGTCTGTATTAAAATAGTTTGTAATTGAGATCCAGGAAGAATACTGCATTCGTATCAAATGAAAGAGGTCAGGGAGTCCTTGGCCATGCTATGAGTCTGTCCCTGACCAGTGACCACTTTGAGGACAGGCCTGAATAGTTTCTCACAAGGAGGAAGGCCACAGTAAGAATAACTCTGCCTCTTCATCACATTCTTTATCAGGTTATATTATTGACTGAGCCAATCTTAAAAAAACTAATACACTCTTCTCTCTAAATCTGGGTGCACTATGTGGTCATATAACCACCTGATCAACTGCCACAGTGTCGAGTATCAGGGTGCTGACGCCCTGTGGGTGCATGTTCCTGGACACGGCAATTTAATCTAGTGTCTAGCACGTCATAAAAGTCCTCCTCTTTGGTTCAGGTCTACTCATAAAGAGCAGGATTATCTCATCCACGACCTGCCATCTGGATTCCAAAGCACTTTTAGCACATTAAAAAATCTGTAAAGTAGAAATAATATTGGCTAGCCCAAAGCATACCAAGTAAATGACCTCTGTGATAATGTTTGGAGTAGCAGTTGTCCCCCCTTTTTCAGGTCTTGTTTTGTCCTTGTTTGGAAAAATTCACCTCAAAGGTGACTGGCAGTGTTGCTTCAAGCAGGTAACCACCAGAGTGCATATAGATGTGGGCTGCTTTCCTCCAATCAATATCCATCAACAGAGGGCAAGAGCAAATACATTTCCCCTCTATGACTTCACACAATAGATGAGACTAGAAAGACATTGCCCAGCTGTTTATCATGCACTACTCACACAGATGGGAATGGCAGGGCTCCAGACTAAAGTTTTTTACTAGGAGCACTCATAGACTGTATATTAATGGACAGTGCATGTGTGACATCACCCTTTGGTATGTGGAAATCTGCTATCTGTCGTTGAGTTTGCCATTACGGGCGCTGCCATCCTGGTTGCAAATGTGATGATTTCAGACGAGAGGGAGGAGTGAGGGAGGAGCGGCTTACACTCTACGTTATGTTACACACTTTCACTGGCAATTACATCATAGCCACGCCCTTAAACAACCTCCTGCTTTATCGCAGATTTTAAAATCAACGAGACCATAATTTAAAAAATGAACATCATTCTGTGTTGAAGAAGACTTAAAACTAGCAATTGAGACCATAAACTCATTATGAAAATGTTTACTGAGGTAATAAATCAAGTGAGAAGTGAGTCACTTTCTCACAGAATCCCAAAACTACAACGTGCTGCTGTCTAATTTTAGTTCAGATACACATTTTAATTGAATGGTGCTTAGGAAATGGACATTTAGAAATGGAAACAAAGTATTAATACTGTCATTAGAGTGCAAAAACGAGTAACATTATTATCAGAATGAAAACATATATTTATTTATTTAAATTGGAAACTCAAGTTCTTTGTTAAAGTTTAGTGCGTAGTTTCTTCCGTAGTTCCATGAGGAATTCTAAGTATTGTTAACTAAACTGTCAGCGCATCCATGATACAAGCCTTCCATGACGTCGCCAATGTATGAACTTTGGCAAAAAAATTGATGAACTTCAGCTGCGGACCACTACTCATTAATGGATTATGGACGGCAACATCATGATTTTGACGGAAACATGGTAACAACAGCGCCGTGCATTAGCATGTGCATGTTTTGCTAGGTTGACTTTTAGAGGCGCTGACTGTGAAGCCACAAAAGTGAGACAGCAAGTGTAGATGATGTTAGCCACACAGTTGACAAATCACTCACAGCCCTCCCTCTCTCACACACATTGGCCAACTCTTGCAGACTTGCGCTTAAAAAAAATTGTCAAATTTGCAGGTTGTACATGTGCGAGTTTGTTTTTAAAAAACATGGTTGCAAATTGTGAGCATTTGAATAGAATGCCTTTATTGTCATTATACACAAGTACACGGTACTTTTGCAACGAGATTAAAGCAATCCCTTTACAGCGTTGACACAAAAAATATGAGAATATAAGATAACAATCTAAAATATCAAAAATCAAAAATATAAAGTCAAAGATATAAAGTGTAGGTAGTGCAGAGAAAAAAAAAGAGAGGGGCAGGGGGTGCTGGCGCACAGTCCTGATTCCGGAGAGCAACTGTATACATATATAAATTAGCTTTGAATACACATTGTGTAAACATAGATAAGTGTAAACAACTAATAAATAATATTGCACAGTGATGAAATGAAATGATTAAGTACTAATATTAAATAAATAAATATTGCACAGTAATGGAATGGAAAGGTTAATATATAAAATATTGCACTATATGAAATGAAATTGCACAGATTCCAGTTTCCTATGAGGTATTATATAACAGTAAAAATATATATTATATATATAACAGTAAAACTTGGTTGCAGTCTGGAGTCCTCGAATGGTACACCAAAGCAAATCATAGTTAGAAAACAGCCTAACCGTGGTTGGATATGACGGTTCTGTCAAACCTCTGCTGCCAGGCTACACTACATGTGATCGAGATGAATACATTTTTAGCATCAGTGTGGGTCATTGCCCTTTTTTCAACTGTCAGCTGGAGCCGCCCTTCTTGTTTGACTACAAATGATTATGTCTGAGCATAAATCTGCCACAGCAGAATTCTACGACTTTAAAACGGACATCACGACAAAGCGTCAGCGGAGGCAGTGCATATATCTATTTTATATCTCCTGGTGACAGCACTGTCAGTGACAGCACTGTGAGATTGTTATTATGCTGCTTCCTGGGAGTGGATACCTGACATAAAGTGAAATTCTATTGTTATTCAAAAATGGCCATTATTTTGCAATTGTTTTGATTTGGGTTTTGAACAGTTGCGGAACTGCTGTGATGTACATCTTAATGGTATATCTGACAGAAAGTGGGGAGCGGATACATATACTATTGAGGCAATAAAGAAGAGTATTTATCATTTTATCAGTCTTACACACACCTTAAGATATAAAAAGAGGCTTCCTTGAACAATAAAGTTTGTTGTTATAATTGCTGAAGTACATTGTGTTGGAGTTGTCAAATTTAATTTTGATTCTTTTAGTGAGAGAAAGCTGAATTTAATCGCTCAGTTCTTTGACACCCTAAAGGCATAATTTAATTTTCAACTTTCAACAATCTTCATGACTGTTGTAGGAGAAATAATCTTAATTTCACATTTAATGTGACAGTGAATCTCTGTGTACCTTGAAAAAAAAGAAGACATAAAAAAAGAAAAAGATATTGCTGGTTCCAAAAATAGCAGAAGCTATGTTGTGAGACGCATAATTACAACAACGTTGGTCTCTTTAGGCCAATTTGATCAGGTTTGATTACTCTTGCGTTACATTAAACTTGCAGCGATCCCTTGTGTACGGTGGTCGACAGGGGCAACCGCCCTACAACTTAAGAAAACACAAGCAAATTAAGAAAACATCTTCATTAAACACGTGCGCAGCATTTAGCAAACTCAACATATAACACAACCAAATACATAAACATGCTGCAAATATAGAAATGATGCAAAAAGAAAAGCCCACAATCCCCCCAAAAAACGGAAGTTCTCCAGGCCTCTAGAGGGAACGCTGAGTGGAACAGCTTGATTTTCAACCCCACGGGAAGAGAACGCTTCTTTTACCACAAGTTTACAGACACGTCTCTGCTGATTGAGTATCACCTGTGGCATTAGCTAATAAACTAGAGACACGCCTACCAAAAGAGAGAAATCATATCTCAAACATAGACTTATTTTTTTTTCAATTTCTTTTTTTAATTTAAATATTAACTTACAAACATTCAGTCATGACAGCTCAAAACATAAAACTATAAAAAAAGAGATGGCAGCTAATATAATATGAGACCAAGAAGTATTAATTACAATATAAATGGATCCATGAAGGGAACAAAATAAAAATAATACAAAATAAATATATAAATATAAACGTGACAGATTTACAAACTTTGGTAATGATATTGACAAAAGATGTTCTTAATTAAATAGGTTGGAGTATACTGTATATCAGATAGAGTTATAGCTTTCTTATTGGTTACTAATTTAAGAGACTGAAAATGTATGTCAATTTCAATTTGGAATAGTTAAAACATGGTCTAGAATTTGAACATTTTGATTTATGAATATAAAACTTCCCTAATAAAATAAAAAAGATTAACAATATTACAAACATTTATCTTTACAATCAACATATGTTATAATATGTTTCCCTTCAAGTTTGATTGTATGTGTTGTTTTAGATACCATATCATTTTCAAAACTTTTCCAAAACAAAACAAAAACAAAACAATTCTTACTCGGTCTTACAAAAACTGCAATAATTGTCAACTGGCATGAATTTTGAGATAAACAAGTTTGTAGGATATGGTTTATGCAATATTTTAAAAAGTAATTCCCTCACTTTGTTCAAAATACAATATCTACAAGGAACAAGCCGCGCCCTATGCCAGTTAATATCATTAAATTAGAATTCCAGGAAGATTTCCCACAAGGTGTTATTTTCTATAAATTTAGAAAGCATGGTCTAATGTGCTTATTAGTAAAATCTCTGCTCATAATATCCATACCGTTTATATAAAGAGTAAAATTAATATTAGGAACTTTATTTTGTTTTTTTTATAACTTTTCATTAATTTTAATATGCCATTAGGGATAGATTTGAAAACTGAGTTATATTCTTTGAAAGTTATCGGGAAAGCCTTCTCTCTGAGAAAGGATTCATAGTTAAGTAGTTGGCTATTATTATCAAAAAGATCCTTACGAAGATAATATCTAATAATATATTGATCCATTTCTGCAAATAGAGTGACTTGTTCCTCTTAGTAATGCATTCATTATTCCACAAGATAGACTTGTGTGGAGAAAAGTTATGGGAATGACACAGCTGCCATGCCAAAAGAGCTTGTTGATAAAAATGGGATAGTTTTAACGGCAATTTTGTAATATTGTAGTAACGTTTCAACAAAAATTTAAGACCATCTACATAATTAAAAATGTTATTGGATACCTCAAAGTACCTCAAAGACTCTGGTGCTCTCAAACATTCATTCATTCCTTCAACTATTTTACCTTGAATGTGTAATTCAAGTCCAAAAAGAAGTTCAATACCACCTTCATCCTTAGAACCAGAGAGCACTGCCTTTTTAAATGATGTCTGTTTTTCCATAAACAATTCATAAATATGGTACTTATGTATTTACATGTTGAATCATGGACATTGAGAGAGAGGGCAGGATAGATAAATCTTGAAATCCCTTCGTCTTAAGTCAAAAGAATCCTTCCTAAAATAGAAATGTCTCTTTGAAGCCAAGAATTCAGTTTTGTTAGTCTTCTTCAATTAAGTTGCTGACGTTCCATTTAGTCATTGCAGATATGAATACCTAAATATTTTATACATTTTTTTACAGGTATATTTAACATTTTTTCCTCTTCAGTCTGATACAGACATAGAATTTCACATTTAGATTTCTTAAGTGGTGTCAAACCTGAAGCAGCTGAAAATTGGTCAATTATAGCATATTCAATCTGATGTTTGTCGCTCTAAAAGGGAGCTGTATCGTCCGCTAGTTGAGTTACTCCAATTTCCTTAACAAAAACAGAAAAAAACCTTTAATAATAGAATTATGTCGAATACGTAATGACAATAATTCAACCACCAGCCGGAAGAAGAACAGCGAAATAGGGCAGCCTTGGCAAACTGATCTCAGTACAGGAAATCTTTTTGTGGCGTTAACATAGACTTAATATTTACAATCTATGATCTAAATCTATGATGCGCATCCTTCTGAGAATGAACATGCCCCGTCTCTCTCTCTCTCTCTCTCTCTCTCTCTCTCTCTCATTGGGGTCAAAAATCAACCTGTTCCACGTAGTGCTCCCCCAAGAGGCCTGGAGAACTTCCGTTGTGGGCGGCCAGTTCACTCAGTTGGTAGAGCGGCTGTCCATATGAGAGGTTTACTCCTCGACGCAGCGGGCCCAGGTTCAACTCCTGCCTGTGGCCCTTTGCTGCATGTCGTTCCCCCCTCGCTCTCTCCTTTCATCTCTTCAGCTGTCCTGTCAAAATAATGGCTGAAAATGCCCCAAAAATATCTTTAAAAAAATAAAAAGAACTTCCGTTGTGTAAACTGGATGCAGCGTTGCGTTGTGTGTATATGCAGCCTGTTTTCTAAATGCTCCGCATGTGTTGTTAAATTAATGAAGATGTTTTCTTAATTTGCTTGTGTTTTGTCTATGCATGTGTTTTCTTAAGTTGCAGGGCGTTTGCCCCTGTCGGCCACCATACTTTTGGTTTTAGGGACGTTTGGTAACGCAGTTGTTAAAAGGAGTCAACCCACAGGTGTTGTCAAAGCCCAACCTTAACTGGGCTTAATTTAATTTCATATTCCACACAGCATGACCAGGTCTTTTCTCTCATAAATGACACATTGCTGTAGCTCATGTAATATTTACATCCTGTCAATGAACAATAGGACATGCTCAGTGGCCCGTTTTGCCTAATATTGCCTCAAACCATTTGCTCAGTCCCAATATGGTGTATTATAGTGAACAAAATGTATCACACAATGAACCCATAGTGAGAAAATATGAAAGAAAATTAATGAATCAGTGGTGAGTTTGCGCTTGTGATTTGCCCTAGGCCACGTCAGGAGAAGTTTGAAAAAGGGAGATGATTAAAGGGAAGCTATGCTCTGTGGAGAACAGAGCAATCATCGGCAGGCCTACTCTCTCCCTGCTGCCCTTGTTCCCCAGAGGGGCAAGCAGCCTAGAGCTTAATGGGGCCAATGTACCTCATTAATGTATTGACAGATATGAAAAGTAGCAGAGCCTTTATGGCACCAGCATTGGTCGCTAAAAGAGGGGACGATGCATGGAATGATTTGAATAAAAATCACCGAGCTTCTTTTGTGAATGTCTTTGTGTTGTAACTGCTGACTGACTTGCACTTCACAGGGATAGAATTTTGTTAGCTGTTTTTTTTATTTTTTGGGGGCATTTTAGGCTATTATTTGTAAGGGACAGCAGAATACATGAAGGGGGACAGAGGGGCAATGACATGCAGCAAAGGGCCACAGGTCGGAGTCAAACCCACAGTGACTACATCAAGGAGTAAACCTCTGTATATAGGTGCACGCTCTACCAGGTGAGCTACCCAGACGCCCTACATTTTGTAAACTCTCAAACACAAATGCATGTAACTTCAGAACTCCGATCACAAGTGTTTACATCTGTTTGTTTTTGTAGGTAGATATAGGTCTACAATCTAGAGGGTGGGTCAAAGCTAAATATTACATAGATTAGAACAGTCTTGATTTCAGACAAAACAACTTCTTCCATTCCATTCAAGGTTTATATGCGTTGCTTAAAATATGATGCCATTCAAATATCTTTATTAAAAATCTAAACCTCTGAATTTTATGAAATTTTACCCGGTTTTACGGCAGCTTGTGAAATGGTCACGGTATTTTGATCTATTGATTTGTCGACAGGGACACGATTTTCTTGTTTATTTCCTGGTGGTCACCACGGGAACATGACCATTTCACAAACTGCCATGAGACTGGGCTGCAGCAGCCTGCTCTGGGGACAACAGCAGCCAATCCGCGGTCTCCAGGGTACACAACAACGGGGGAATGAGACGCCACACGTCATCGACAACAACGGAACAGACCCGCGGGATGAGCTACACCAATGGAACGGTTGTGGTCGGGAGAAGAACAGCGGGGAGAGGAACCGTCACACGCAGGAGACGGCGACTACAACGGTTTCATCAATAGATGAAATAACGTCACCATTTCCCAAACTGCCATGAGACTTGGCTGGAATATACTGGGTTTGTCACATGATGTTCAAATGTTCAAATGTTCATACTGGTGACTTGATATTAATTTGTATCTCTTCTCTTATGATTTCTAATAGATTATAGAGCCTATGAGTTGTTGAGTTAGCACTAGGGAGGTCACAGCTTTCTTGACAACATTAATTATGCTGCCTTGTGAACGACAGAAATGAACTGTGGCTGATAGCTATTAGCTATGGTTGCTATGGTTGTTGCACATTTTGGCTTAATACAGCTTGTGTGCTGTCTTTATCTCACTACAGGGCCAATGTCGTGAAGCTTTGGTGTACTGTAAGGCTGTAACCCCATGTAGTCTGATTGAGATGTGTCGCTATGGCATACGTCTCCTTGCATTTTCGTCAGACGCATAATTTAATTATGCCCTTACACCTGACACAAAGTGATGGCTGTGTAATGAGGGCGAGCTCTGCTTTCTATTCATCTGCACACACAGCTCCTTTCTCTCCCTCTCAGAAGGTGATACTTTTCAGTCATGCAATCAGGCCACACAGCCACAGTTGTCTGGCTTTTTGTTATTGTGTTGTGTGATACATTTATGAAAAGATCATGAAGTGTTCCTCCTGGAGTCCGTCTGCTCCTGTGTGGTGAACATGGGGATCTGTAGTTACTGTTGTTACTGGTCATGTTCAGTGAGTTTAAATACAGTACAGATCCCAGAGGTCCATTCAAAAACAAAGTGTTCTGTCGCTCTTTAGTGTGCAAGAAAAGAGACTCGCCTGCATGATTTCACACACCCCCACGAACTGGCCTTTTTCAAAACCTTCATCTAGATTTTTTATGAGGTGAAATTTTCTTTTCAATTAATGTCCTTCTCCACACTTACACAATGACAAACATCGACAACTTGAGGCTGTCTAGTACAATGACAGTCTGATCTATTGGTCACTGAGCAGCTCCATTGGAGCAGTTGGATGTTATAGGTAGGTGCCTTGCTCAAAGATACGTCAACAGTGGTACTGACTCAATTATTACTTCCCGGGTATATACAACTCTTTTTCCCGGGATTGCTTGCCATAAATGATTTTAGATCCTAACCCTGGAACTGCGGGAAATTTATTATACTGTATTAATGTTATTGTAATTTTATGTTTTTCTTCCATATGTTTTAGTTTATGTAGTAATAGAACAGCAAATAGTTTTAAGAGTAAACTTAAATGAAGGTGAAAAAAACAACTGATTTCTGATTTTCTGCTGAAAATTAAAACGTTCCAACAGTTTGGATGGAGCTCAGGACTTATTCTGAGAATGGCCACTATGTAAAAAATTTAGATTATACAAAATCACTAAATGCTAAAAATCCAGGGTTTCCACATGTATTTCCCCATGGAAACAGGGCCATATTTATGCGAGAAATCCTTGGAAATCCCACAACCTCAATTCCAAGCATTCAACCCTATCCCACATCACCTCCACCCTTCTTTAACTGGCAACAAGCAGCAAACCTAACAACAAGCTTTAAAATGTTCCTTTAAAAGCGTGTGAGTGATGGACCCTAAGATATACTAAGTAGGTAATGCTTCAGCATGTCGGGTGTTTTCAGACCCTGATGTAAATGCTTGAAAAAGAGAACATACAGTACTATAACTGCTGTGTGGGAACGGAGATGGACATACAATATGCCAGTGCCTTTAGGAATCTGCCTATTGTGAAATGTAGAATGTTGCCATGTGGTGTAAGGCCACAGCTTTACACCACATGCAGACCAAAAGAGTCAGACTATAGCATTATTGGAAATGGAAGTTACTTTCTTTCTAACTTCACCAACAGTAAACACAGCTGTTTGACTGGTAAGCTTTAGGTTTTGGTCTTTCATTTTAATTCATCACAAGTCATCACAAAGACCATCGCTTGTAAAAGCCTGACTATTGTGTAAGGCACACGTAGTTAGCTTGACAAGGGAACTGATCAATTTTAGAGTTCATTGACCTTCCATAATACACATTATACAGTCACTAATAAATATTTTCAATACACGTTTGTTTTCACATTTCTCTAGTAATAATTCATTTAAAAAACTGCTTGGGTTCAGGTTCCTTTAAAAAGGTTTTTGCTGAAGGGGTGATTAACATTTAAAGGTATATTTGGAATTCGTCAAGTTGTCATTTTACAGTCAAATATTTATGCTTGAGTGCCACCCCTTATCAAGGGAATTGTTCAATTTACGGTCAAACAATGCCCTGACCTATCATGCTACATATGCACTTTTAGACTATTTAGTTTTTGTGGTCTTAGAAAAAGTTATGTTAGAATCTGTGGAATCTCCATAATTGCAAAGCTTGGGCAAGAGTCAGTAGGTACAACAACTCAGAGAGAGGAGCTGTGGATAGGCCCACTTTGCTTCCATTAAGCTGTATCCAAAACAAGAATGTTCCGTGGCTTGACATTTGTTCCTGGACTGCAGAAATATAATGCCAGGGTCAGGATATTTTTTTTGGGAAAGGAGTGGTTGTGCTTCTGACTTCACAAACCACACACAGATGTTTTACTCAGTGTTCCCAACTGAACATACCAAAAACGTTTGTGTGCATGAATATTCCGTTTTAGTTAATGTTATACTATTGCACGTTACCCATGTACTAAGTGTATGAGTGAATAATTTATCCAAACATGAATGAGAGCAGAAACTAAAAGTGATTTCACAAGATTCAGTAAAAAGATTGACAGACTGGGCAATCCAGTCAGATGACTTCCACGTATCAGAAAAGAAACTACCTTTTTGCACCTTTTATTTCCCACTCTTCACATGCTTAACCCTAATCAGAGTCATGGAAGGTTGGAAACAAAACAAGGAAAAACCCTGGGCAGATGTCCTGTTGGAATGCTAACAAACAGAGATAGACAACCACACAGTCACACCTACGATAACTGCATTTTATTGACCTGCATGCCATGGTTGTAGGAAAATAAAAATAAAAACAGAAGCAAACATGGGGAAAACCAAGATTAAAGTGCAAAACTTTCTTGCTGTAAGACGGATAAAAATTTTCTAAGCATTGATCCACAATGCTGCCACAATTTTTTACTTCCAAGAGGAAAGGAGTGATTGACTCTTTTGGACTTGAACCAACTACTGAAATGCACATTGGCACGATAAGGCGTACAGCAAACCTGAACATATTACATTCGACAAACTGTCCTTGATCTAATGTCGCAGTAGGAGGTGGCGTTTGATTATTTTCTAAAGAAGTCCAACAATACATTTAGCTCACTTGGATGTTTGACCTTCACTGTGCAGAATAATGTGCATTATGTGCAGAGTCTGCCTTCAGACGGCTGTTTTCACATTCATCTGCTAAAAGAGGGAAAGGTTCTCTGCTCACCTTAAATCTGTGTTTGAGACATGTACGTGAGAGCATGATTTGTGACGACATGACTAGTTTGAGTGATCAGATTTCAGCACGTACCAGTTTCAAAAAGAGTCAGCAGTTCTTACTGTTTTCTTTGAATGATTTTCAGAGGCCAGTAGAAGTAAAAATATGCAGTAAGTATTTCCCAAGAAAAACAAACACAACATTTCCATTTTACATGGTTAATCCTCGTGTTACCCCTCATATTTATGTTTTGACCCCAGGTTGGAAACCACTGTGTCAAGCCATTTCCATGCAGACTATTTCCTACAATATTAGGTAAACTGTTTTTCTGTTTGTATTGCTGTGACAAGTTAAGACTAATATTAGGGTTTGTGGCTGAATGAAAGCAGGATAGCCACTCTTAATTGTTGACTTTGGTTTCAAAAATGTTTACTTAAGCCAACAGTACAAAATACGTTAGAGGGTGAGACAGAAAGGGAGAGTAGAAAAAGAGAAGGTCAGGGATAAATTATATCTGCACAGAAAGGGGCGATATCATTTGTTAACAATTTTAGCTTAGTAGTCATTCAACCATCAAGCTTCTATGATATTTGGGTGCACAAAAAAACAAAATACCATATTTGAAAATTGAGAAGCAGGAGAAAGGGGATTTAAGAAAATACTAACATTTTGGTGAAAATCCTATTTGGAAACATTTGGACAGCAAAAACGGACTACACAGTACTTAATCGATGAAAGGAAATGAAACCTCAATTGTATTTTCTTCCGTTTTGTCTCATTTCCTGGAAAGTTGCGAGAATACCTTGTTTTATGTAAAGTGAGAATAGTTTTCTTTGTGTACCAGTACACACAACTTAATTCTGTGCTTTTAAAACTTCCAGACATTCAAGATATTTTTCCTTGAAATTCTGTAAAAGCCCAACGAGTCTAGGCATACACATAAATGAACTGACTGAGCCTGATGAAGGCTTTCTGAACCCATCAAGGATGTTGGAGCTAGTAATTGATGACTTGGGTTTCATTTATTAATAATCACAGAAGAGCATGTACATGAATAAGCCTATAGCTGAGGTTTTAATCATTAAAATAAGTTACATCTGATTGACTTTTAAGAAAAATCATGTGAAAGTTATGTAAAAAGAGGCTCCAATGCTATTAACAGACACAAAGTTATGGATCAAAGAATCCTTTTTTGACGGATATTGTTCCCTACAGACTCTTTCTACAGTCTAGTCTTGTTTTTGTCCTGCCCCTATTGTTTATAGTGCCATACTGATAGAATGTGAACCATATATTACACAAGGGAGACAAAAGGACCAATAAAACTACACTAAATTGAATTGCACCAAACTTGTTACAAATGTCAAATTAAATGCTCCACCTCTTATCTGTAATGCGCCTCTGAGCCTGACAGTCTGTTGTGCCTTTATCCCCTCTTTGGACTTTCAAATCTCCATTTCTCTCAGAGCTTTGAGGGCGTGTGCTCTGACAGAATGTCAGGCAATTAAACAGTCATGGCTCATTGAGCTGGAGGTGGGCCAGATCCTTCAGGCTTCTCTGTAGCCAGCAAAATAAATGAATGCAGGCTCTCCCTGCCATTCCTTGCACTTTCTTTGACTCACAAACTTACCAGATAAGAACTTTTTATCAAAGGACAACTTAAACAATTGTCATTTTTTACAAGGCTGAGTAGTGTCACTGTCGCAGGTAATTATCTTGTGCTGGGCAATAAATTCATATTATATCCATATTGCAATATGAGACTAGATATTGTCTTAGATTTAGGATACATCATAATATCGTAATATGGTAAGTGTTGTCATTTCCTGGTTTTAAAGGCTGCATTACAGTAAAGTGATGTAATTTTCTTAACTTACCAGACGGTACTAGCTCTTCTATTATTTACCTTTACCCACTAAGTCATTAAATCATTTCTATTTATCAAAAATCTCATTGTGTAAATAACATTTTGTTAAAGCACCAATAGTCAGCCGAACAATATTGTCACAATATCAACATTGAGGTATTTGGGAAAGAATATCGTGATATTTGATTTTCTCTATATTGGCCAGCCCTAGCCAGAATGTAAAGGAGGACAGTGTGTGGGACAACAAATATATCCTCTCACAGAGAACGCAATCATGTTCCTGAAACACATAATTGCTGCCATATTAATGATGACAGGAGGCAGCAGCTACCTGTATACCATTTCCCAGCATACAGCATAAAGGCATGAACAAATAATTGGCAGCAGTTTTAATTAAGACAAACATAGTGACAAAAAGCTTCAGCTAGAAACAAGTCATATAACTAGTGTTTATCAGATTTTTTGTAATATTTCTCAGGGTACCAGGCATCCAAGAGAGACCTGGTAGAAACCTGCATTTAAAACTTCTGTTTTGTTAATGCTGGATATATTAAGAGAATAGAGAACCATGGCCAAACCTTCCGACCATAGCAGTTACAGATTGACACCTATTTGTTCAAAACCCAAAACCATTTCAAAAAGATTCCTAACAAACTATTGGGGTACTGCAGCTTTGTCATATTGAAGGGACAAAGCAGGAACATAATTAATAAATAACAATGGCTAATACATTACTTTTCATACAAGCCTCCCACTGACCACCACCTATTCTGAAGAACCACAGAGATACAATGGTAAGTGGAAAGAAATACATGTGATGCCTGCTGCTATATACAGTATACACCAAACAAATAAAAGCATGCATCCTAATGCAAACTCAGGAAATATTTGCATATAGCAACCAGTTAAACCATCCTCCTGACACTTTTAATGTTATACTGTATATATAATGAGTGGCTAGTGATGAGTACACAACACGTCTGTTTCTTAATAAGCTAATGCGACCATAGTGAAGATCACATCCTGCTGCAGTCTTCATTTAACCACACCATGGCTACAGTAGTTCTGTGCTGCCTGACACCGTCTCTAACAAATGCAGATGCTGTTTTTTTCTCTTAAAGACATTTTTGTTTTTAAAAGGTACTTCTTCCATTTGTTCAGTTGTATTCACTATGGTGGAAATGTCCTTTAATAAGATGTCTCATGCAAACTAGCGACCTCAACAGTCATTACTGATGCGTCTATATGCGGCAGGATCAAGAGTAGCATATTTTCTGCCTGCCAGTATAGAGGCTATAAGTGGCATTGATGGTAATTGTAGGACCCCAATAGAAATGCATCAAACAAGAAATGTATGAATATCCAGGGAATTCATCCTTTTTAGGACATATGTCTCCTCGTTCTTGCAATGCATTTGCCTGCTTGCTATATGTTAACAACCAATGTTGGATTTAAGCTGCAGGAGTAACTTAACACCAAATGTTTGTGGTTTCTAAAACATATAACCTTGACCAATGTAATGCGATGTTAGCTGAGCAAACCAACTAGTTCAATATTCTCACAACATGACTCATCACAATGATAAAGATTAGGTTTCAATGTCTGAATATAACTTTTTCCACCTTTAGTTGAGAATACTAAATGCTAACTTAGACTCTACCACTGTGGCTGTTTCATTGACTGTAACCAAAAACTATGTCACACAAGCACTCAGCAGTCAGGTTTCATTTATGAGATGAAACTACTGTTATAGTACTTGTATAACACACTTATCAGTTTTTAAAAGTTTTGACTGTCAAAAGTGTTCCATAATTGTCTGAATTAAACCTTTAAATTGTGTCAAACACAGAGGAGGGACATTTCAGCAGCTGTTAAAGACTTACATTAAATACAATGCACAAAGTTTTGGTTTGTGTCATGCAGCAGGTTGGACTATCAAGGCTTTTTGACATGATTTTATGTATTTAATATTTTGTTTCAAAAAACATTATAACATTTCATTTTAAGAAACCTAATCCAGAGAGACTACACAGTTATCACCATAAAACACAGCTGTTGGCTATTTTTTATTTATCTTTACAACTTTGATGTTATCATATTTTAGTTATTAACAATGTGTTTTTAGAGTATGGCCATTTTAAATTGGAGGTTATATCATGGACTTTACGTGTCAAAAATTTTGGACCGCTCTTGTTGCGTTAAAGCGAAGATAGAGAATTTCCCCTACCCCGCCGGTTGATCGCACACTGTATCATTTTACACGTATCTAATGTGGTTTAAACTCCACATTTTGGTCAAAAATGAGGGGAAAAAAAGGGCCTTTAAATTTCTTAATAAAATTTAACGTGGTTACTGGGTTTACTTGCTTTTATTTTATCCCTCATGTTTTTTTTTTTAAGGCCGTATTGTCCCTTTTTGGGATAAATATGGCTTTCAAATGCGCGGAACTGTTTCCCAAAAAAAAAAGCCCTAAAAAAACCCGTTTTAACTACCGTCCAGCAACAGCGGGCCAAAAAAAAGTTAACAGCTGGCGGTTAAACTTGTGGCCCTTTTAAAGCGCTAAAACCCAGATTTTTTCTCGGGAATTAGGGAAACCCAAACATGACCAAAAGCTCCCGTTTTTTCCACCGTTGTTTAAATTCCCAAACCCAGGGGCCCCCTTTGTTGCAAGGGGGCTCCTTGGTCTCTCCCCCCCACACCCGGCTTTCCTTTAATAAAGGCAAAACCCCCAAATAAGCAAAATATTTTATCAAAAATAAAATTTAAAACTCAAGTACCTGACTTTATCACTTTAAAAGAACTCCTGTCACTTGGCTCCTCTTTGAGTTTCCCCAACGGGCTTATTGCCCGGTTATCCATGACATCTGGACCCCCTCCTTCACAAAACCGAAAAGCGATGCGGGTTTAACACCCCCCAACCCCCCCCCCCCCCCACACTATAAAACCTCCCCTCCCCAGTTCGCGGGTCACCTCTGTTTGGGTTTGCTTCCCGGGGATTGACTCTATTAGCTTAGATGGGGGTTTGGTGGGATTTTCCTAAAAATAAGGGGTGGTTGCAAAGGTTTGTTTTGGTCCCGGGGAATCCTACACTAGGACACCAGGCATTTTCAACACCCTATGGTTTTTGGGGCCCCACAGAAAAATGCCTTTTTTCAACAGCTATACCCTGATGTTATTATCCCACAGCCGTGATGGGAATAAAAATTTTTTTTTTTTTTCATACGGTAATCTATTGTTACTCTTCCCTCAAAATAACCCTTATTGTTCCTGCCAACATTGAAGATTTTTTTTTTTCATCCAAACCCTTCTTTGGGGCCGGAGGCAAAACTTTTTTTTTTTTTCCCTTGGTCATGGGGGTGCCGGACAAGCTCATAAATCTGAAAATTGGCTGGTTGAGTAAATCAGGGGTCGTTGATGTGTTTAAAAAGCACACTAGTCACACCAACAACAAAACACAATCAGTAAATGAAGACGGGTAGGTGTTAAAAAATCAAGGAGACAAAATTTTCCTGCAAAAAGATTTAAAACCGTGGTCAGAAAACTAGGCACTATGACTCTAAGTGGCACAAGCTCCGAAGCAACCACACACACACCCCAAACCCCCCACAAACACACACCAACACCACCAACAAAAACCCACACACACACACCACACACACGCCAACTAAACGCACACCCCCAGCAAAAATTTAAAATACAGCCCTTTACGTTTTTTCACTAAAAACGAGTGTAATATTTGCTATTTTTTTTGCTATAGTGCTTAACAAGCATTATTTAATTTTGCCCAGTTGTGGCCTGTTGAGGGGCAATACATATTAAAAGTTCCAAAACATCTATTGTGTTATTTGTATTGATCCACTAGAGATAATATCTACATACACAACATTTGATTGGAGGCTAGTCTCACTTTGTCCCTCAGCAACATTAAAAGAGTTTAGATGTGTGTACATTGGTTCTGTTAATGTATTGTCTTACGTGTCCATTTCCTTACAATATACAGATTTATCATAAATAATTGAACATGAACATGCATTTTAAATTCCATTAAAGAGGGGTGGCGGTAGGGTCACATTTGAGCATTTAAAAATTTACTTTAAAGTAATGCATTAGTTACTTTCTGAAGTAACAAGTTACTTTTATAATTTGTAACTGAGTATCTAATTTAGTTACTTTTTGGAAGCAGTAACTAGTAACTAATTACTTTTTTAAAGTAACTTGCCCAACACTGACAACAGCGGCAGTAGATCTCCTAATGAATTAAACACAGAATAGGAAATCATATGCGACTAGGTGGCACTGTCTCCCATCTGAAATGGAAATGAGAACCTGACTGATACTTAGCACACCAAGTGCCACATACTACCGGGATTTACAGTTATCAATGCTTGTTTGCTGTAAATCTCTAATGCTTAGAACACAATATATATCCCCAACCCCACAATATTAAAATGTCAGTTTTGCTCTGTCATAATGCATCAAACAGTTGCAGATGGAGTTGAAATGAGAATAAAATGTTGAACCTTACACTGTGTTGCATCACATTCCAAACAATCCTCTGGTTTGCAGCGTAAAGGCAGGGAAACAGAAAGTCTTAATTAATTCAGTGAAGGGGGAAGAAATCGTTGACGGACATACAAAGCTATAGAGACATCTGCTGTGTATGAGACATCAAAAACAAGGAGAAGGAATTAGGTTGCGCAAAAACATAATTAGCATTAAATAAAACAATTAACTAATTAATTGTTGTGGGATTCCAAGAGCCAGATGGCAAAAACTGCTGCTTTTCAAAAAATGTATTAATTAACTAAATAACCTGTTATTAACCTGACACAATGCTTTTGAGACATTTAATTTAGGATGTTTTAAACACTGTGGGCGAGACTGCCATTCCAGTTAACTGAATGAATACATTTTCTCCTTTTCAGTTCAATAGCTCAATAATACAAAAAAATGTATTGCTTTTGGTTTCTAGTTTCTTGAACTTAGCTAAGATACAATTTGAAAAGATTCATTTTGAAAAGGGCTAGAGGGGAGTAAAGAAGGGCACTGTGGCTGCAAAGGTAATCCATGATGAGAACTGTCTCTCAGCTGAATTGGTGTGTCAGCTCCGTGTTAACCTCTAACCCGATGCAGCATTTTAGGTTTCAAGGTTGTTTGAGATGGAAATCCATGTATCAAGATTCAATCCAACAAACATACAGCTAATCTGTTAGAAAATAAAGGTGTGCTTTACAGCAAACAATTGATATGGTCAGCCTCAAAAAATCTATCCATCTCTTCTTTCATCCTTTTCTTTTCTGTTTTCCAAGTACACAGAGATGAGAAGGGCACTGATTGCAGCGCAGCGCACCTTCCGCTGCCCTCTTGGGGTAAAGCTCTTGATTCGTTAACAAACACAAATCGATAGAGGGGCCTGAATGGAGGACGAGTACAAAGAATTAATTTCCGGCCCCAGGGGCTTACGACAGCAAATCACCAGCTTTAATCAACAGTGTCAAGTCAGAAAGACAAATGATGTTTACACTGAAGCAGTGTCTCGTCTAAAAACAGCAGCATTGGCTCTGTCTCCTTACCAGTCTGTCTAGACTTGTGCCAGCTGCAGTGGTAGGCCGCTCCTCTGGGCTGTACGGCCTGAAGCGAGCGTTGAACACATCCGAAACACCACGTGTAGACCTAGTCATTCCTGCGGGTTTTGGCTGGCCACAGCCTTGAAAAACCTGCAATTACAAAAACACGGGCACCCAATTGTCAGGGGTTTAAATTACTTGGGAAGCGGAAAATAGGGAAAACATGCTGTTTTGTTAAGGTCTTGTGAAGCATTCCCCCCACATTACCAGCGTGACAGTGCTTTTTGTCAAGTTGAGGTAACCACGTAGATAGGTAATTCAGCTAGGAGTTGTGACCAATGCTATTTAGGATGACAGAGTTACGTTTTTACGGGCCTTTGGGAAAATACCACATACACTCAAAAGATAAACAAAAACTGCATCTGTTGCATGGGAAAGCCAACACAGCAATTAGCTTTGAATGAGAACAGGCATCTAAAACTGCGTAGGCAGAACAAATTCTTCACAACCACCCACATTTTTTTTCTGTGGGCAAAGAAAAATGCAGTAAAACACAGGAAACACATTAACTACTGTTAGTTGAACTAAGATTATCTGACCAAATTGAAACATATAATTCAAATATAGGACCTAAACTTGGACATACTTAGAGCGTGTTGAACTACACACCTTAGACACAGCCCAGCCCCAAGATCCCCTCTTAGTTTTCCTTTAAGTTGGACTTAAACAGCCTGCCGGAGGTGTTGCTTTAGTTCTCTGGGGAATAAACCCAATTGACGTACCCTGTAGGAGACCTGGGCACTGTTTTCTTGCATATTCATAATGGCTTCTGAAATCTTGACATCAATAGGCTCCATGACAGATTCAATGTTGAAAGGTCCCTCCAGCCTCTGTGCAACCAGCAGCATGGCATCTGTAATAGCAGTGGTAAAAAAGGTGGGGTTTGAGAGGGTGGGAGGGAGGGAGGGAGGGAGGAGAACAGAGATGCAAACAGACACACATTCAGTTGGAAAAAAACACTATTCAATGGTATCTAATTGGTCAAGCACTTGCATAAAAAAATAACCTTCAACATAGCACAAACTGTCCAACTTTCATGACAAGATGTATTACAGTATGTGGTCCCATTCACATGCTCAGTGACACATTCTTGTCATGTATGATGTGGCAGGGTCCAATATTAGTAGCACTTAAGATAACCCAGTGTACTCCAACTTAAGAAAATGCAAGCAAATAGAGAAAACATATTCACAAGTTCAATTACACAATTAGAAGTTCACTGCAAACACAATCATAACACAAAAGCAAAAAGGATTCCACTGATGATACTGTGATGCAGATCAGTTTGGTTGTGTGCATTTGCAGTGTTTTTGCATTTGCGTGTATTTTCTGCTAGTAATTGCTTGCATTTCATTTGTAAGGGTTTTCTGTATTTGCTTATGTTTTCCGTATTTGAAGTGCTTTCCAAAATTAAATGCATGAGTTGTCAAACTGCTGTTAGTGTTTTCTTAATTTAATTCAGATTTCTTACGTTGCTTGTTGCTTTTTTTAAGTGGCATTGCTCTGTCAGCTTACACAGAAGAAGAAGCAAGTTGACTCCTTAGACAACTAAAGAAATAAGGTTTAATTTCCATATTGCAAAATTGAATTTTGTTAAGTGCTAAAATGCTGTGCCTACCTAATCAGTACTTAAACAATTAATCAAAAGAAGATTTATTGCCAACTGTTTAAGTCATTTTTTATGCAAATTGACCAAAGTTGGTTTCAGATTCTCAAATGGGAAGATGTGCCGGTTTCTTATATCACTTTGGGTATTTTTACTCTAAGTCGGATAAAACAAGCAACTGCAAGAAATCCCTTTTGGCTCAGGAGAATTGTGATGGGCATTTTTCACTATTTGCTGACATTTAAAAGACTACATAATTAATACACTGAAAACAATATAAAGATAATCCTTAGATTCTTAGGCATTGACTTGCCAACTGTCATAGCTTCAAACAGCAAACTTGTCCATTACCTCCACCTCTCATCACAGTCCACCAACACACACTTATGAAGCATGAACGGTTCTCGGGCAAATTCAATTTTTATGTAGATTAACTCAATCACGTCAACAAAATGTTATGTTGCATGCAACAAATAATGCTGATGAGTAATTGATTTAATTAAACTTTTGAAAGCCTAGCATTTTTTTTCCATCTGGGCAGGCCATGAATACTATAAGGTCAATGGCTTATTACTATCCTTGTGTGGACACCAGCCAGAAGACCATGTTGGACATAAGACACCTACCATCATCATCTGCACCGACTCTATTTGGTTTCATCACTTTCACTTAATGCCTCTGATCATTTTTAAAAGAAATGTTCAGTTAAAAAATGTTATATTTACAGCTGTGATGGTGCAGATTCACAGTAGCTCAAGGTGGTTAGGCAACAGATGTTGACCTTTAGAGGTTAAGTGAATCAATTGATATTGCCATGAAACAGAAACAGTGGTAAAGTGCTCTCACGCTGGCAGGTTTTATATACTAATGTGATACTAATGTGCCACTGTCTCGGTAATGGCAGTTGAATGGAATGCCACAGGAAGTTGGACATCACCAAACCACTAACTCATAACTGAGCTAGTCCCAGATCTGGAGACAGTACTTAAAAAGTCTGTCCATAGACCTCCCAAGACAAGACCTCACCACTAGGCCGTTGTAATGACTCTACAATTATGTCCATACTAAATTAGGTCATCCTACCATTTAGAGACTAAGGAAAAGATGACCTCTGACATGCTTGTGACTGCCTCATTAGCTTATTTAATCTGCACTGAAATACAGTAAGTAAGAGTGTTGTTTTTTGAAGAATATCTTACATATTTAGTTTGACTTGCTGCTCCCATCACCCCACCCATCATAAGAGAACGGTATACTTTATTAACAAGCGAGGAAGGCACAGGGAACAGTTCAAAAAGCAGTGACCGACACTGTGTAAAAAACACATATATGAAAACAATAGGCCTTAGTTAAAAAGATAACAACTGACAATCTGTGTACAAGGTAGCCAAATACTTAAAGGGGATATAGGAGACAGATATTGCACACAACAAACAAAAACAAATCACACAGTTCTTTGATAGCAGGCCTATCCTGAGATTGCTAATGGCAGAGGAAAAGAGCTGAGAAACATTAGCGCAGCTCTGGCTCGATATCCTTTCCAATTATGTCGAAGTCTGAGCCTTTGAAGAGCTCGCCTGTTTGGTAACATAGAAAGATCTATTAGCCTGTGACTCTGAAATTTTAATACACAGACTATGTCGGAGCCAAATTGTTTTCTGAAGGAGCACTTCAATCGCACCACTGTCTAACCATTTGGTCTTAGTGTGGATGACACCTGTACCAGCAGAAATTTCAAACAAAAAGATTTTAAACTTATAGCTTCTTTAGTGTGTTTCATGATGCTAAACTGGAAATAAGGAAGAACGCTTTGTTTGTGTTCTTGTATTTTTTTTTCTTTTTAATTTGAACCTGACATTGCCATAAAGCTTGATGTTAAATCTGATTATGATGTAAATTCATTCATCTGCCTCGGGTAGAATGTCTGCTTACTTGATAACAAACACATAAAAAAATCTCAATTCAAGCGTTAAAGCTTAAAAACTGTCAAGTGCAAATACTGAAAATTTGGGTCAAGAGAGCCAACTGGGAACAACTCATGTTTGATAATACGAAAAAAGAAGAGTGCCTCTGGCATCAGAGACGATGGAAACCATGGTGACTTTTCTGCAACTTATCAGATGGGCTCGACAAACAGAGGGAGCCAGGAACTTTGTCTTCATATATAACTGAGGGCGAACAGACAGGGAGTGACAGGAACAGAGAGAGAGAGAGAGAGAGCAAGAAGAGAGCAGGAGAATGAGAAGTGGTGCTGATTGGGTTGAGTCAGGCCAGGGTATGGCTTTGTCCCAGAGGAAGGGCTCCTGCACCGCACGTGGAAAAAACTCTACCTACATGGAGAATTAATGACCATCATTTATGAGGAGTGCATGAAGTCCAGTCCGCTGTGGCATGGCTGCCACTCTGAGCCAAATTTTCCCTGCATCACTTTTGCAGCACTGAGATAGGCCACTCGCCAGCCAAAGGGAATCTTTTTATCATCATGACACAGCTATGCAAATAG
Organism: Etheostoma spectabile; assembly: GCF_008692095.1. NCBI lineage: Eukaryota > Metazoa > Chordata > Actinopteri > Perciformes > Percidae > Etheostoma > Etheostoma spectabile. The sequence goes on along the minus strand of NC_045743.1, from coordinate 7,520,329 downwards.
ACGCATCTTGTCCTGTTCAGAGCTGAGGATTTAAAAAAACAACTGAGACTGTGCCTGCATGATATGTAAAACTAAAAAGTGTCACAATGACCTGAAACCGCAGCATTATCCAAATTTGTTTTGTTTAATATTGGATGTTAATGACATGCTTATTTGCATTGTCTTGCACAACAGCTAAAAAAAATCGGAGAAGGTAATATTACTCTGGGCCTCTACCTCTTCATCGAGATTGATGTCCACTTAAAATCAGGCTATGTCAGCCTGCGGCAACCTCCAGCAGACAAGGACAAAGAAGGAAAGTGAACAGGATCATCTATGGCTCTTTGCCTGTGAAGAGCTCCACAGAATGAAAAATGGCTCTCGTGTAATTTGGATTTTGTAAAGCATAGCTCATCTGTGGTTCAGTCTACCAACTAATGGTGATATATAAAAATGGTATAAAAATGGATACAAAGAAATGCATGTTGTTCCTTGGTCACACTTAGTCCTGATCAAAAAAGTCCTTTGTGTGCACACACACACACACACACACACACACACACACACACACACACACACACACACACACACACACACACACACACACACACACACACACACACACACCACCACACACGTCCACACAATGTTAAAAACAAGCTTTCACTTTTAAAGTATTAAGAGTAATAAAACAAAAATGGAAAACTCAGACCATTAATACTTATTAACCAAATATAATAATTTATAATTTATTCTGTTATTAAAAAAAAAAACTATCTAGATTAGAAGCTGAATTTTCTCCATGGCTACCACAGACAAGCTGGTGGTAATCCTTGTCTTCCTTGTCAACCTCCAGTGCTCTCTGGCTACAGACCTATGTTGTATCAGCCTAAGTTGGTGGTTCAGTTAACCAAAAAGACTTTAAGCCGGGTACAAAGCACCGCAAGCCGCTGGTCGTGTTGGCGGACATTACAGTTAAAATATGAGCGTTTTTGCCGTGACAAAAGTTAAGATTAGACATCAAACCGACTAGTTAAGATTGGGAAAAAGATTGTGGATTGGAGTAAAACACTCCTAAGGAACTCGCATTTCCTGGGTAAACGGCTTAAGTTTTCCCCGTGAAGCGAACTTCGCTCTCTGGCTTGAAAGTCCTATATGTTAATGCCTAACCATCCACCCAACCTGTCGGGGCTGTCAATGTTATGATTACAGCACCAAAAAACCTGGAATACTTACGAATTACAGTGCTTACATTACAGTCGCTTTTTGCTCGCAGGTTTCTCTATAGAGCTCCCCATACAGCTTTGGAATATTTTGTAATATTGGTTTACTTATTTTTCTATTCTCTCTACTCGGTCAGTCTCCCGTTTCCTCTTTCTCTGTTCTTCTGACAACGCTTTCCTAGTTTTCTGTTCTCTAGCACCATTCTGAGGTCAGAATGTGTGGTTTTGAGTGAAGTATCTCAACAACTATTGGATGGATTACCATGAGATTTGGCGGAGACAACAATGTACCCTTCAGGAGGATGTGAATTAACTTTATCTAGAGCCATAATCATTTAGCTCAAAGCACAGCTGTGCCTAAGTACAGCCTCAGAGAGCTGCTAAGGTGTAGTCTCTTAGTCGGGTTTAAAAATAAAGCATGACACACCCATCGCCATTCTCTTTCCATTATGATAGTACATATTTGAAATTGAGTGATAAAAGCACACTAAATAGTATGCAAGGCTACTAATATAAAAGCCATATACTAGAGCAGCACTGATACTGCACTTGCTAATGAAACTAAGCAGCATAATCCAATAATGAGCCATTCACAAGCAGATCGTGTTACTAATGGGGTTGGGGAGATGTCATGGAATTTCAGTCTATGGATGCTGACAGGAGTGTTTCAACAATTTTGAACACAAATATGTTAAAGAAGCCCTTCTCCACAGTAAGTATCCTTTCTTTCACTTTGTAAAATCCACATTACATGATCTGGACAAGCTCAACAACAAAGAAAATGTAGCAGCTTCTAGCAAAGACAATGTTAGGCCTCGTTGCTCATAAATACACCGGAGGGAATAATTTCTTTCTCTTCACAAAATGTCTATCTTTCTGTAGATTTGTAAATGCACAGGTGGGAAGTAAGTCTCCCATTAGATCCAGTCAACCATATCTTCATGTAACTGTGAGGGATTAGGCAAGTAATAAAAAATGGAAATGAATGTCGCAACAAATGACTTTGCACATGAAACAGAGCGAGAGCAGAATGTTGACCTGGTGCTGCCATGAGAAGGAGCACAATATGTTGCCCAATATTTGTTTAAGGCTTTTAGACAAATTACGTAAAAGGGTGGCACCGGCTGGGTCTATACTCCGCCAGAAATAACTCCTGTGTGTAAGCTATATAATGTAATGTAATTTCTTAAGCTCTCAATTTTCAATTCAAAGTTTACAGTTTTCGTCAATTACATTAATAGATGACTTGGATGGGTGAGTTCCAAATACTCAAATAAGGGAAATTCTAAAGATATCTTATTTAAGGGTGATCAAATATTATTACATTCTAATGTAAGATAAATAATATTACCAAACAACATTTCAAATTTGTGTCAAGATAAATGGTCTTGATTTTTCAGACATTCACTCTATTTTCAGTACGAGCTGTAAGTCTGAAAGTTGTTTGTATGGATTTCACACTGATGGTTTCATGTTTAACAGTGTAGTTTACTTCAGGGCAAGACAGACCGGAGGGATCAATAACTTTCTCAACATACATACATGGCAGATTTGGGAACAATCAGAACAATTTTTTTTATGGTAGATTGCCTCACAAGTGACTAGCTTTCTTTGGACACTTGAGGACAGTGGAACCAATTTGTGAACACATATATGAATATCCTCACTTTAAGTTGGGGAACTTGTAAATAAATACTTATTTAGACATCCAACTGTTACAGAGCAGCATTATAATTCATACAGAGTCATGTTTCTGGCCTGATAAAATGCCAGTCTATTATTCCCTCTCTTTTAGCTCTGCTTTTAGTCACTACCAACTCATTAGGAAAATGGCTCTTTAGCTGCTAAATGCTCCACTTTGTTTACCAGTTTGCTGTTTGGTGCTAAGCAGGTAGTGTTCTTTGGGATTTAGAACTTTTTTACTGAAAACTGCTACCTGCTTCAGCCAAAAAAACTCTATGAGAGCAGTGAGAGTGAACCAAAACAGTAAGGTTGCAGCCAGACAACTAAACAATGAGCTGAAACTGTCTATAGAACTCTGTAAAGTTGAGTGGAGCTGCAGATTCAGTTGATCATTCTCTGTAGGTTCATCACCACAAGTGATACCTTTACCATTGTTACAATGTCATTTGATCCATTGTTATTAAAAAAAAACAATTCTTATAGCTACTTCAAAAGTGCTCTAAGTGGTGTAACGAGTGTTTTAGGCTAGAACATTGGTTGTCACATACAGCAAACATCTCCCCACTATCTGCGAGCTGCCTGTCCCTAGAACACTGTAAAAAAAAACGCGGTCTCTGTGGACAGCCCAGGGTCTATAAACGGCAACAAAAACAAACTGTACCCACCTGCACCACAAAGCATACACAGACAGTGTTCCAGCGTTCCAGCCAATAACCGACAAGAAGGATTTGGGGGGGGGGGGGGGGGTAGTGCACGGAAGCACAGAAGGGAGAGGGAGGGGACAGGATGAGGAGAAGGGAGGGGCGAGTTAGTCTAGTTTTGTTTGAAAATACTTCTAAAGTCAACAATAAGTAACGTCACCCAGCATCGCCTAGAGCACCTTTAAGAAAAATTGCATTTACTCAGAATTTTTTTGAAAAAAGGCAAGCCTTATTTAAAGAGAACACAGCTTCTGTATAACTTTAAGTCAAGGTTTACTGTTAAGTAAAACCCTCCTGGTGAAGCTCCTTTACCTTTACCAATCTGATTAGACACACGTCACCTAACCTGGCTTACTGACCCTCCTCCAACCAAGGTCGAGTGCAACTGGTCATAATTGTCTTCACCCTGTTTGGGGTTCAATCTGTGATGTAATGTAAACTAAAATGAGTGTCAAATACCTGCAAACCAATTTCATCCTCTGTTCTCTTTGTGTTTTTCCTACCTGTTTGAGGTCTGAATTCCCATCCAGGACAGATGCATTTAAACAGCAGTGCCTAAAAGCCACTTCCCCCACACATTTGGAGTTAAATACAGATTTAATGCAAACTAAATATAGAAGACCTTTGATTGAATTGTTGCTGCTTCTGACAGTTCAAGCTCTCTGATTTTAAATCCACAGTAGCTCTGATTGCACAATCAGATGTCAGATGATAATGAGATGCACGCAGCTTTCTGTCTCCCTATCTGTTGGAGGCCATCTAATAAATTGTGATGATACAGAATGCAGGATGAACAAAGCAGAGAGGCTGATCCTAGACAAATCAGTGATCACTTACTAGAAAATAGTCAAAATAAATACAGAAGTAACTGAAACTGTTTTACATTTTTACAGTGTCGTTAGTATTTTTACTTACATAAAGGATCTTAATACTTACTACACCACTGGTTATTTAACAGGAAACTGCTGCCACAGGTTAATCGGTGGCTGTCACCGTTCAAACACTCAAGCCTGCAACGATAGTTCAATACATACGATTATATTGCATAGGTACCAGATAGGGATACGTTTTAGCTTTTTCAATGCACTTGCTCTCTCTTTTGCCCACTCATGGTCTCTGTCTCTCGCTTCCTTTGGCAGAGCATGTGATCGTTTGTTAAATCTGTTTTAAATATTAATAACAATACTTTAAATTAATTTGCTTATAGTGCTCATATTATGCTTTTTGGCTTTTTCCCTTTCCTTTATTGTGTTACATATCTTTTTGGTGCACATTATAGGTTTACAAAGTGAAAAAGCCCAAAGTCCACCCAAAGGGACTTACCATCTCCAACAGAAAACAGTGTTCACAAACAGCTCTATTGTAGTCTAGCCTTTATTTCCGTGCGTCTACAACGTGAGTCACTTTCTAACACATGATAATGCTCGCCTAGCTGCTAGCGTGGCACATCCTACCAAGTCATACTCTTCTTCTGACTGTCTAGTAGTCCCTACCTAGCTACTGCGCATTGCAACTCCCAACAAAGATTGAGTAGAAGTGAGATGCCTCGCTCTGTAGCTAAAACAGAGAGCTCAACACACAAAAGAAGAGCTACAGCAATGAGCAGTCCAATACAAATATGGTGTTTTTTGATAATTAAACCATGTAAACCTATTCTGATATAACCTCTAAATACAATTATAAACCTGAAAATGAGCATAATATGAGCACTTTAATAGTATTCTTTAAACCACATTCAAACTTTGGTCAGAGGAGGCTCATTACGCCAGATTAAGTGACATGAGTTGGCCGATTTAGACTGACTGGTTTAACCCGCTCCACTGTGTAGTTGTGAAAAGTGTATTATCTTGCCTAAGTGTAAAGGTGTGAGTTATATATTCAGTGTTTGAATTCATGCTGCTAAAAGCACAAAATTCCAAACCCTTTGGCATCCTTGTGAGCAGAAAATATTTTTATTTGTGTGGTCTGACTTTAAGCTCTCCACTCATTCATGGGATATTTTCTTACAAAGATGAGGCTATGTTGCTGGCTTGATTTTAACAGTGACGTTGTGACTGGATCCAGTTACCAAGTGAAACAAATAACCTAATTTAAAAGAAATGAGCAGATAGAATCAATACAGATCACTTCCAAAGTGTTAATTAACCTTTCTCTCCGGGGAGAACAGTAACAGCCTGTAAACACCAGCGCCACCAAGATTACAAATACAGCTGTGGCAGAGTCAACAAGTCCACTGAAGAATGACTTTAAACAAATCGCGAGTGTCACTGTGAATACTGTGAAGTTGGAGGAGGAAAAGTTCCATCACAGGTGTCCACTGCCTGTCCACACAAAAAAAATGTTAATGACACAAGGGGTGTAAACTGCAGGGGACAATATGTATCACCACAGCATGTGACTGATATTTAAACGAGATGAAGAAGACATTCATGCAGACAACCTGACAAATAACATCAAAATGGTTAAAAACAGCCTGCCTTAGAACGTTGTTCAACCAAAAGAATATTCAACCAGAAGAGTTTTTAACAACACAAAGACATGTAAACACTGTCAAAGTGATCGTCTCCAAACAGATACCCAGGGATTTATGCAGAAAGCGTAAAGCTTTATATATCCCAGAGGACTAGGCGTGTGGGTTCTGATTATGTTCAGTTTGGAGTTCTCAGGTGCGGTGAACAGACTGACAGCTGTTCATCAGACGCTCCATGCTTCAGTTAATTCATGTAATTAAAATCTAATCCCACTCCTAATCTCATCAAATTGCACACATGTACTGCTTTTTTAATGCATGTTTCTGATAATAAGCAAAGTAGTATTTATTATAAATAATACATTTTGGTATTTGCGATTAAAAAGAAAAACAATGTATTGCTTATGAACATTCTGTAATTAGTACCTGGATCCGTAATGAGTAAGTCTCCTCTTAAAATGCAGCATGGGGAGAGGTCAGCAAGGATTTTTTCTCCATTGGGAACAACTGGATTAGAGACAAACTACTCAGCAGAGCCCATTTAATGTACTGTATGATTTATTCAGATTTGATTTATTCAGTGTAACAATATAATATAATAATATACAACAGACTGACATTCTTGCTCTGTTTAGCTATCATTATAGCTGCTGCATGAACACATATTTAGTTACACTACTGAGCAAAAGTTTTATATCAATATTAATAATGAAATGACCCTCTGGAACTAAAGCTATATTAGTTCCAGGAACAGCACATTTTAAAATGAATTTAGAATTGACATTGGCCTTTTGGAGCTTACAGTCAGCTCATGATTTAAATTAAATTGCTTGGTCATATTTTATTCGCTTGTCTAATTAATCTCTTGCTCAGCGGCAAGTAAAACAAGCATAATATGCACAAGGACTGATTTGAGGTTGTTAGTGGAAACATTAAAGATTCCCTCACCAAGATGCGGGTGCATACTATATGTCACATGATTACAAATACAGGTAATGATGCGATTTAGGATGGCAATTTTTCCATCATTTATTGTACACTGGCCTCCAACAACAAATCAAAGAAAGTCATCCAAAAATGAGAAACTTGAACTAGGCATTTTTCTTTCTATAAAAATGCTGTACAGATGCAGTGAATCAATTCAAGTTGGAGGAGTATTTAGCAGTGCAGCTGCCCTTCAAACATCTGTTTCAGCTTGTCTCTTCAGTGCCACACATTATGGATTTATAGATAAATGAAGGTGAGACCTTGGTTGATGTGAAGTTCTGTCACCAGTTGGGTTTCATTTAATCAGGAGGTGTTATTTCCTGCAAGTGGAGTCGTTCAGTGGGAAGGTGTTGGGGAAAAAATCGTTGCTATCATGGGCACAGCCTCTAGGTTTAAAGGATTTCTCACTCTTTGGTTGGATTAGTTTTCACTCCCCAATATCTTGTCTTCTCTGGTCATTGGAGCAGGTATATGATGTTGGTCTGAATGGAAGCAACAGGAATCAGGATCTTAGCTTCATGTCTGTACTGGCTCTGTGTCTCCCAATTTCTCTCTGAGACCTTGAGACAAAGCTTTTTATTCCTTTTTCAATGAGCTGATATGACCCATTTTTCTTTGATTGTACTGTGTAAATAACAGCAAGAAGACTAACACTAAAGTCGGAGTAATAGTCATTTTCTTTTATGTAAGATAACGACACATTCTGACAATTTAACACCACAAGCCAAGTCCATGCCTTTTTTTGTGGTTAGACCTTCAGCTAATTCAAAATCTTTCGACCTATAACGAGCATGAAATGTCAGAGCCAAAAGATATAGAACTGCCATTTAATCTACAATGAGGAACAATAATCCAATTGATGAAGACAAATGGCTGCTGCACAACGGTTAATGGCAAAAATGTAAAATTATCAGATTCAAGTGGAGCCGTGTCGGAATTATGTTCCTCGTTGGTGAAGCAAATGTAGAACCCTTTTAGTTAGAATGAAATACACGTGGTTGATGACACTGAAGAGGAAAAATAGATTAACATTATAGTACAGACATACAGATGTACAGGTAAGCTGTTGGACCAGTTGAAACTGTCATTTAGGGATATCAATGTAACTTCTGATGGGGCCCCATTTACTTTGTTGATTGCTTGTTGAATGTAAACAGTGACAGGTAGTTCCAAGCAATCAATTTTCTACAATACTGGGTATAAGGAGGAGATCTGCTCCTGAACGTTTGAATTATAGGTTTTTTCAGAGAAACAAGCTGAGCTAACGTTAGAAGCAACAAGCTGAACAGCATCAGAGAAACACTAATTTACAACGTGAAAATTCTTTAATCAGTGTTTTTACCGGTTTTAATCACCTGGTCTTTTTGTTTTGGAGTGTACAATTCAGCTCCTGGTAAAAACCTGCTGAACAATAAACACTAAAGGAATCTTAACTGGGCTAATGTGTGTTTACACTCCACTGCACCCCTGCTTTTAGAAGAAAGTTCCCAAACAACTTGTCCTTTCTCCTTCCACACTGCAGCTGCTCTGCCCTGTGCTTGCTGAAAACGGACATTCAGGCCACCGTAGATCATTCAAACAGATCTGCTTCCACATCGATATCAGTGCATGCATTGACAGCAAACACCCACAGACGTTGCTCTCCCTTTCCTTCCTGTCATGCAATGTATGGTCACAAAAATAAACTGTTATCCAGTAAAAATGGAGGTGGAGTACATGATGTATCATCACAGTAATCTGTTAAAATGGTTGTTTTCAAGTGCTTTGCAAAACAAGGAAAAATGCGTGATTACTAATAAAATGATGACTAAATCAAGTCACATGCTTTTTATTCACTGGGGAAATCAACGATTTGCTTTTATTTTTCATTATGCACTTTCATAGACATCTCTGAAAAAACATAAAAACACAAGCAAAAAAGGAGAGTGGATACTGGAGACATTCATCAAGTGCTCAGAATCTGCTGGATAGGTAAGTAGCCGTTTGTTTGCTAACACAGTCTTGATAAGCGGATAAATTATGAGGCCTCTGTTTCTGGGAGTCTCACGTCTTAGCCTTAAGTCCCAGAAAAACAAAGTTAGACAAATGTCTAACGTCTTTGCATTAGCTTTTGTTACGTGAGATATTTCAGAGTGAAAGAGTATGTGAGCAAGGGAATAATTTCCAGTGGGATTGGATTAAATCTTTCAGGGTTTTGATAACTCAACAAAAGTGAGCATGATTTGCATGATGTCGTTTTTGGAGAATCCGCAACCAGTGATGTTAGATCAGGAGGCAGATGAGAGGAAATAAATACATTAGATCTCAACTAAGCTATTCTGGAAATGTTTAACATGTTAAACATTTAAGCTTTTACCAACTGACATGTAAACATATACCTCTCTCTGCACAGCCAACAAGCTCCCCACTTGGTTTTACATGAGGGGAGGGCTTAGCTGGTTGCCTCTATGTCACGTTTGACTGGAAACCGTAAACACGCCAGTATATAGGATGCAGCATTTCACAAGAAGAAATGCCCAGAAATGCTTTTTGGGGACAGTGGTAGCTTAGACCCCTAACTGCTCGGGGTTTATTTCATTGGCTTTCCCCCCATTCCGACATCATTTGTTTAAAACATGTATAAGTCCTAATGTGAATGTGTGTGTCTTTTCTGTGTAATATCAACAGAGTGTAAAAATGCAATTTCCCCCCTGGGGATCAATGAAGTATGTCTTCTTCTTTTGGTCATATATTATAAAATATACAATATAGGAACAAGAGGTAACAAAGCCACTGAAGCATGCTGGGAGCGTCTTTTCCTGTTTAACGCAGCAGCCTGACCACATTCTCACTGTCACCATTTTAGTTCAATCCTACAGGATAAGCTCATCTAAATGACAGCAGGATTCATCTGTGGTAGGCAGTCTATGATATATTAAATAAATATATAAATGTTACATTCATCTTTGTACTTTTTGTCTCTGAGCTGAACAAGTTCCTATTGAACTTCTCCTCACAAAACATTACACTCCCCGCTGTGCACTTCTGCCCTATTACAAGTCCCCATTTAGCCCAGCAGGAGAGCAGACTCCCATGAATAAAATCTTTTCATGCAAGAAAACGCTGATAGAAAAATGACAAATAAAGCAGACTCTTATCCGAGGGCCCAATGTGTGTCAATGGAACAGATGTTGTCAAAACATATCAACACAGCACCAGCTGTAACCTCTCTTAAAATAGAAAGTCAAACTAAACATCATAACACACCTATTTCTGTAATCCTGCTGACTTACAAGGTTAACATTTTTGACCTAAGCCATTTTTGTTTTTTACATTTTATTCATCATATCATTTAATTTTGAACATAACCAGTGTAAAATGCTTTACTATCAGTTACTCCTTTTAGTGCAAAGGGTTGATTTCAGTTACTGCCACTCTCGCCCAATCAATACTCCAGTTTGCAGCTTTCAGCTTATGCTTTAAACTGTTTTTAGCTCATTGACAGCTTTTTTTTAATCATGCAGCACTGTTAAGCAACACATAGTTGCAGCTATGACAACAGTGAAAGTGAAAATTGATTCTACAAATGTGCCATTAGTGTGAGTGCTAATATGATATGATATGTGTTTTCTCCCATGTCTATCACATCCATTAGACCCATTTGGCCATTTTGTGGAGCCATACATCCAGGCATGAATACATAAAAATATCAAATTGGTCTGAAGGGCCCCAGGTGAAAAACGGAGAGTGACACTTCAAAAGACTTACCAATGTACAGATTCCACTCTGGATCCAGATCAGCTTGATTTGCCAAACAGCCCTTCACGACATTCAGGCAGTAGTTTTTACAGGGTTTAACTGCTGGTATGCCCTGACAAAAGGGGCAGTACAGCATCTTGGTCAGGGCTCGAATACATGCTGGACTGCTGCTTACCTGCAAGAACAGAGTGTGACAGCAGCCATTAGAAGCTGGACAATTCCTTCAAAACCCATCATAATTTGAATTACATACTTTATTAATTGCATTAATTCAAGGAGGATTTAAATAATTGTATTTTACATTTTGTTTTTTTCTTGTTTTTACTTAATGTTACTGAACACACCACAATTGAGGATTCTTGGCTATTTTAAAGTAAGTCCAAAAAAAGGGTCTACTTCCAGTTATACACATAATATTGTCCATTTGTTATATTGATAACAAGTTTTTAGTGTGCACGTTCCAAAATGCCAGCAGAGCCGAGACAAGAGAGATGTTCTGCTGACCAAAGACTTTTGAATGTTTATGAGAACTGTCAATCACAGTGTGGGTGACATAAACAGACAATTTAACCTGCATTTAAATGTAAAATATTAAATAAAGAAACTATTCACTAAGCATTTTGTATCTGACTTTGTTTCCATTACTTCACATACAAAAAGGATAGGATGGATAGGATAGGGCTAATACATAGCACATACTATAGACAAGACTATTAACTATTGACAAAGTAGATTGGTAATGTAGAGGGCTGTAAGAGGCAGCTCTGTTCACTTCCCTTGCTTTTGGTTTCAATTTGCTGACCACTGAGATATCAAAGCTCTTAAATTGTGCTTGCATTTGTGTTTTTGCCTAAACATCCATTACAGATATTCAAAGTATCTCTAAAACAGGATTATAATACATAAATTAATTTAGAAATACTGAAACTAAATAACGTATTTCTGGACATATGATTAATACTAACATAGATCTCTTACTTATGATGTGTTTAAGAGATCATTGTATATGCGTGTCTCACTTCAAAAGTCATAAATATTACATTTGGATGCACATTCAAGTGGTTTTGATCCAAATCAAAAGATTATTATTTTAGTGGGCAAAAGTTAAAAGAATTAACTAGCCACAATTTAATGCATAATGCATTTGAAGAGGGTGAAAAACAACAAAATAATTCGAAAAATCAGTTGTGGCAATGATTGAAATTATTTTATAGAATGTTGCTGTGAATCCAAAAGCAAGTTACCCATAACACAACTCCCTGATGCTTTCCAAATGTTTTCCAACACAGTCTATAATTTGTTGTACAAATTGTAAAGCTAAAATCACAAACTCTTCTATTCGTTGTAAATAAAATTGACCTTGACTGGTGTGACTTTTGTAAACAACCAGGATTGAACAAGCTATAAAGAAGAAAAGGCTTTTTATATGTCTCATTCAGGAGGTATTCTGATAGTGAGGGAATACCCAGATAACAAACTACAGGAAACCGCTAATCGTTGGCTAAATGACCCGCTCTCTGCTATATTATATTTAGGCATAATGTGTAGACAATGTGCGTCCTAAAGTGCTACATTTTATCAGTGATTGTTTGTTTTTCCATGTTTCAGATAGTGAATACAAATCTGACTGTGTGACTTGTAAAGCTGATTTTATTACATTCGTTAAGAGCATGCTGCACTCAACATTCTTATCTTTAAAACTCTGGGGCCCTGTCAAGATGTCTGAAATGAAAGCTCCTGGGTCACAGCTAATGGACTTTGGTCTGTGTTCTGTGAAACGCCAACACTATTTTTTTAGGCTACACCCACACATGCCATGCAAGCACTTACTTATGTCTCATTTTCATAAAACAAAGACATATATTACAATTAGAACATGTAGTGTAGCACTAAATACATTCTTGCTGTGTTTTTGTTAAGGGATGCAATACGAAATTCTGAAGATATCAAACAATGAATGCACTCATTGTAAGTTGCTTTGGGCAAAATATTCTGCTAAATGAATGCAAAGTTAAGAACCCTAAGACAAGAAATTCCTATCACATTTAATGCCTTTTGTAATTATGTGTTTACATGGAATAGAAAATATAGATCAAACGGCATAGGTTTCTTTAACTGATGACATTGCCAAGCAACACAAAAGACAATCAAAATGAAACATTTAATGTAACTACATTATCACAGCAGGATGATGAGAGTAATTTCTCTGTCTCAGTGGAATATGAACAGGGATACAAGGCCATTCCAGTTTATGCTTTTAAAGCAGAACAACCTATACAGTATTGTTGTGTTGTTGTTTCTAGCCAACAATAGAATCAGCCGATGGCCGGCTCTTAGAGCATAGAAAAAAGCAACCATATGAAATATAGGCTGGATTTTGAACAGGACTTTGTGGTCATGTCGCAATTCTTGTCCACTGTGCTTTTAGATGATTTAGCTACAGCCAATACGATCACCATACGATTGCTGTGGCTGAAGAGCATGTCACAAAACAAGTGATGCTGCAAAACAACCTGCTATTCTCAAGATCTTTATCTGTACCGCTTTATATCTGAGTATTTAAAGTGCTCGTATATGCTCATTTTCAGGTTTATAATTGTATTTAGAGGTTATTTCAGGATAGGTTCACCTGGTTTAATTTTCAAAAAAACACCATATTTTTGTTGTACTGCACATTGCTGCAGCTCTTCTTTTCCCCCTTTGTGTTAAACTCTCCGTTTTAGATACAGAGTGAGACATTGCACTTCTGTCCCATCGTTGTTGTGAGTCACACATGTGCAGAAGCTAGGTAAGGACTATTGGCCAGTCAGAGGCGGAGCATGAGGGCCTGCCATGCTAGCAGCTAGGCGAGTATTATAACGTGTTACAAAGTGGCGGACATTCGTCACAGAAGTAAAGGATGGACTACAATTGAGCTGTTTGGAGCAGTTTGTGAACAGTGTTTCCTGTTGGAGATGGTAAGTGCCTTTGGGGTGGACTTTGGGCTTTTCACTTTGTAAACCTATTACATGCACAAAAAAAGATATGTAAAAGAATGAAGGACACAATAAAGAAAAGGGAAAAAGCCAAAAAGCAAAATATGAGCAATTTAAGTGAATATTAGTATTGTTGCAAGTAAGTTGTTAAAAGATTTACTATGCCAAGTGAAAGGAAATTGACAAGTAAAGTGAATTTACACATTGCTGAAGGTTTCACTCTGACAGTGGCATCTGACTATAATACGTTTTTTTCATCTATAAAACACTGCCTAAAACAATGCTGCAACGTAATTTGTAGTAAAACAGGGACAATACAGCAATGGACAGTTAAAAAACCAAGTACAATAAGACTGGGATGACAAAATACATACAGAGATTTTGGACCCACTAAAAGGCTGAAAGAGCTTTGCCACAAGATCTCAAGCAGTTAACAGACCTGTGGGGAATGAGCTGATCCCAGAGCAGGAGCCAAGCAAAGCTTTTAAAAACAAGCAATAAAATCTTAACAAAACAACTGTAACAGACAGGTATGTGTGGTGTTGCAAAGATTAGTTTACGATTAGTTTAAGATTTAGTATTACAGACAATTGTCTTTTAACGTAACACAATTCTGGCAGCAACATTTTGTCTTAGCTGTAGCCGGTGGATATTTTGCTTGGTAAGATCCGAATAAAATAACTCAAATAAGAGAAATCACATTATCTTAGTGATATGTGTTATTGTTTGATGTGCCTGAACCCCTACCTCTTTCTCAGTCCAGTGCTCAGTATTATAAGTATTATAGTTTATCTTTAATATTGGTATTTATATTATTTAATTACAAGTACTTACTTTTCAATATTTATGGTCTCAGGTTAATATAATTTAAATTATGCTACCGACTCTTGCTTCTTTGCTCTAATTACACATTCAACTTAATTTTTAACGTCACTTACACCGCAATATTGTTTCTCTTATCATGGCAACCGCACTTTAAAATTCCTTTTGTTTGACGGCATTTTACTTACTCAGTCTACCATATTTTAATTGTTTATTTCTTGCCTGTATTTCTTGCCTTGTATTTCTTGCCTTGTATTTCTTTCGTGCTTACTTGTTTGTGTGTTATTGTTTTGTTTTTTGTTTTTTGTTTTTTGCTGTTGCTGCTATGCTGCTACTGTAACGACAGAATTTCCCCGTTGTGGGATAAATAAAGTATAATCTAATCTAATCTAATCTAATCTATAAAGAGAAGACTGGAGCTATTTTTGTAGCATCAGAGTCAGGCTTTGAGGAAGACTCAAACACAACTTCCCTGAATAACAGACAACCCTCCCACATCACCTCACAGACAACTGGTGTGACATGTCACATATTAACTTGACACAGAATATTATGGAAACTCTCCAGCCAACATCTATCACACCTGACACAGGGGTAGGGCAGCCTTACAAAATAGACAGGAGACAGATCTCAGCTGAATTAGAGGTCATGAGGAAAAAATAATCATTGGTGTTACTATTAGCATTCATTATGAATCATTGCATTCATTAGTGATATATTGGTATTTTAATACTCATGTTGTCCTTGGGTCAAATTTGACCCGTTTTCAGTTTTTTTATCACAAAAAATGGGGCTTTGAAATAAGCGCTGAAAATGTCAACATTAGAAATATCAAATAACTTTGGAAAAAACATCAAAAAAAGCACCCACAACATTGAAAAAGTGTCAAAAATGTCAGAAAAAGCGATAATAGTGTTGAAAAAAAAATTATTTTCATGGTTGATGGGAAGACAACACAAGGGTTAAATGACCTGATCATTTTAATATTGTATAAATATATCTTCCACACTATAATAACGCTACACAAACACAGTGAAGTGTGTCAAATTCCCGCACATTGTGAGTTCCAAAAATCTTCCAAATATTAAGAACATACACTAGTAACGCTAGAAGTGAATGAAATCAATAAATATTTTCCATTGTACTGTATGGAAATAGAAATGCAAATAAGTGACTAATGGAGTGAAGGAACCCTCCTGTGGCAATGGTTCACTTAGGAATATACACTGGCAACATACTGTGAAATATAATATTTCCATTTCACAAAGTTGATTCAGCCCATTAACGGTCACTCTGACTTCAATAAAAAGTGAGCACAATGTTGCCACTTTCCTTACACCTTTGCTTCTGTCAAATTCATTAGCAGAAGCAAAAGTCGCAGCCCCAAGGCTTTAGAATGAGTTGCCATTGCATGTCAGATTGGCCCCCAGCCTTCACATTTTTAAATCATGACTTAAAACTCACTTTTATTCATTGGCCTTCGAACCGGTTTGAGAGTTGTATTCTGCCTTTTATTTTTCTAGTCTGTTATTTGTTTTAAATGTTTGTTTTGCTATTCCCGTGTTTATAATCCTGTTAATGTCCAGCATTTTGGTCAACCTGGTTGTATTAACTATGCTTTACAAATAAAGTTGCATACAGTGATTGCATTCAGATAGCAAAGTTGAACATATTCTAAGTAGTAATAACCAGAACAATAATTATACGATTTGAATCCTTTCAGATAAGCAGAAGCAGATGAACTGTTTGGGTAACGATCTGGGATAAGTATGAGCTTTGCTTATGAGATGCAGAGATCCAAACACAGCTTCCTCAACGCTCCGCCGGGTTTTGTGTTTTGTCTCTTAAGCTGTGAAAAGCAATAAAGTACTACATCATATACTTTTAATTCAATATATATCCCAGCAGCAATAAGCATGGATGTCACATCTTAGAGGTGCTGTGTAACAGACACCTCTAGCAGGGTGTCTTATTCCATTATGCTTACACCCAATCCCTCATGATGAGTTTATACCCTGGGGATCAAAGGACTGCAGTCCAGACACATGACCTGGATCTTGGGTCCCACTGAAATGTCAAGAGGTGACGCTGGGACATGCTGGCTTGTAAGAAACGCAGAGTGTAACTCAGTAAACGCATACTAACAACACATCCTCTGTGGCTGCTCCTAAATGAGCCTTACCACTACTACTGGCAAGGGGGAACTGATACATGCAGTGGAGGGAACATGTTTAAAGTTCAATGAGTGAACCATGGTGTGGCTACAAGAAAACAGATTGTGGATGTCTTAGATAAAAGTAGCGTCTTTTCCTTAGTGTCTTCTTCTCTGTCTGTGGTGGTTGAGGGTTACTATATTTTCACCCTGGCTTCTGTTTATATACCATACAGCAGGTCTATAAATATTCATAACAGTGTTGATAATCCAGTCTAACTGATGTCAATACAGTAGTGAAAAGAAACCGGGGTGGTTTGGGATTTGCAGCATAGTGCTTATCAGCGCTTCTCTCAGCCCACAAGAAGGCGTGTAGAAAGAGCCCTGTTGTTGTGGAGTGTGACTAAATCCAAGCCTTAGCCTCTTGCTTTTCCTTTAATCTTACTTTCTACATGATCTAAACTACACACACTCCCAGAGCAGTTTGATATACTGCAGAAGCTGCATTAAGATTACATTGCATCAAACAGAATACTAAGGCTACAGCATGATTAATGGCTTCTGTAGACTGGGTAAACACATATTAGGAAATAGAGCAACAAACAGTGATGGCAGATCATGTCTTTTCTCTTATTTTTCATTGTCTGGGCATTTCTCCTGAGCAATCCACATACCCTTCAACACTGTGTTCTAGACAGCACCTGAACAAGCTGCCTCAAGCTCCAAACTTCCTGAAGACATGCACCAAGAGAGCACACATTAGTCAGAAAAGTATGTGGGAGAAACTTGTTTGCAGTGGAAAAAACAGGGGATTTATGGGCTGGTTGCAGAAACACCAAACAAGACCTTGTGAAAATCGGTGTAGATACACAGCAAGTCTCAATTTCAGCTGAATTCAAATGCTGAATCTTTTCCCATCATAATCAGAAATGACAGCAATCAAAAGAAATATTGTTTTAAGTTGAAATGACAGAAGCATGCAGATGATTGAGTGTTTTGTAATCCAGTTAAATGTCACTAAAGTGGTGAGCGCTGTTACCTTAGACACTCTCTGGGCCACCTCCCGGCCAACAGAGAGCCCTTGGACGAATGTGCGTGCAGCGATGAATGCCCGGGTAACCTGAGCCTTGAGCTTCCTGGGCCCGTCTCCAAAGGGCTTGAGCTGGTCGGTGTACTTACTGATACACTCCAGATAGTCCTCAGTGATTACGTACTGAGAGTTGAGCAGTGTGAACATACGCTCCAGCAGCCGCGACCAAAAGTCATTTAGCATTTCCTCCAGGTTAACATTTCCTCCTGTGTAATAGCGCTTCAGCTCTGCAAACAGGTTCTCAAAGACCTCTGAGTTTTGCATGTAGGGCTTGCCATAAGTCTTCACAAACATCTCATTAAGGGACCTCTCTGTGTTCTCCAACAGCTCCAGGAAGAATTCTGGGTTAAGAAGAAAAGAAAAGGTGTTACTTAATGTCTGACTTTATTTCACGTGTGACTGTGTTGGTATATAGTTATAGTTAGTTATACTATACATGGCAAACATACTGTAGATATGGCTTGATAAGCATTGGGAACCTTTCTTTAATATTTTGAAATTACACTAACTGTGTCAGATCGCAAGATAAGTGCCACATAAAAAGGAACTCTGCTTGAAAATGCAGACAACCAAAAAAATACCAAAATAGCAATCAATTAGTGCTTGTGATGTTGATTTCATTTTGAAGAAATATTTGATTTTTATCTTCAGTAAAATACTTTTGTCATTGCAATGGGAGCCTTCCTCATATATATTTCTGGAAAGCAATAAGTTCTGTGTTTGCAGTGCATGAGGTCTGTGTTGTCCATATATCATCTGTAAACCCAAAATACATTGCTGTACCTTGATAGAAAGGCTTTATATTGCTGGATGATATCCTATACACAGATTTGCACTGGAGTATTGCTCCATATGCTGGAAGCATAAGGCTGTCAGATGAAGTGCAATACATGTTCCTTCAATATGATTATGATTCCACAATAGAGTTTGTCTGTAAGGTTGGCAGCCTTTCTGCATTTTTCTTTTAAGGCACCACTTGTTGTTTGCTTCATGACCTCTATGACTCACCAAAAATTGGGAAGATATGATAATATTTCTGACCATCTGCTATCCATAATGATAGTCCTGGCGTTCAAGGACCAAAATTAAAATGTAAATAGGCTTCAAAACTTTGTACATTTAACTGCAAAGTGAAATAGACACTAGACAGAGAAGACTCCAGTGCCATAAAGGGTGATAGAGGTGACAGAAAGTATTTCATATTCCTCAGTTATTGTCTTTTATAGGGCAATATGTCCCATCCAAAGCGTTAAAGCAGAATTCATTTTGCCACTTGAAATCAGTGGAAGGCTGTAAATACAATATTGACATATAATCACCTCATAACGTTGATATGGTGAACATGTTTGCAAACAGGCGCCTATTTACACATCTACCAGACAGATAAGCATTTCATTGGAATCTTGTTTGTGGACACACATTTTAGTCCAATATTTACTTTCCTTTCCGTTCTGTTTCAGTCTCTGCCAACTCCTGATAGTAAACACAGTGTTAAATGCTGCACTATGTACACCAACCAGCTGCTAACTTTGTATATCTGCCGCATAGCTAGGCAGGTAGTGTGCAGTGTGTTTATCAAAGATTTGTCACTGAAAAAAGCTACCTGTTGCATCTGGAAAGGGTTGGTGAGAATGGAGAGAGTGAATCATAACAGTGACATTGTCAGCCGCAAAACCAAAAGAATGAGCTGAGACTCAGGGAGTTATGGTTGTAGTTCTCTGTGGGTTGGTCACTCAAGCAACACCTTTTACACATTGTCATTTCAGCCATTGATAATATAAGAAAATTAATTAGTGCAGCTTCAAAGTCTCTAATTTATAGGGCCTACTGATAAGAGCAGTGAAGGTGTGAACAAAGCCAGCAGTCAAACACTAAAAAGGTGGGGATAATTAAAAATAATGAGCTGTGTGGGTTGTTCCTGTAACAGCATGCAGCCCATTGGTACACTGAAACCAGTCTAGGGTTTTTTCTCTGCACTCAATAGTAACTGCAACTCTTGTATATCTCCCAAACAGCTTGGTGTGAATTAACATCTGTAAATCAATTCATGGTAGCTTGTCATATGACCAAATATCTATTAAGAGTTCTTTTCTGCCCCTCTGAGTCATTCACATTACAGTCACTTATTGAAATGGCCCAGGCAGAACTGTAATGGATTTAAAGTGGTCATTAGTGCTCAGCAATGCAGGAGAAATTGACAGCAGCACAGAAACAAAATGTTTTGACTCTCCGTGATACCCTACCAAATCCCACCTGGTTAGATATAGCCTAGCAGGAGCTGTCCATGTTGCACACACCAACAGAAATTAAAACATGACTCATCTGCAAAGGTAGAACACGCAGGATGTTATTTTGTAATGTTATTATCTGATTGAGACAAATGTATTTTTAGTTGTAACCAGCAGCTACTATAACTCACTTCATGTTAGTTTGGAGGTAAAGGTCACATTTGCCACAGGAGAAATGCTAGATTCCAATCCTGCATACATCTATTCAGCCAAAAACTGCTTCTGATTTATCACAAGCAATATGCTTGGTAAAGACTATCTTTCTCTATTATTTACAATTAATTACTGTTCATTAGCACGTCTTATCAGGTATCAGTGAGTGTTAACTGTAAAATGTCCTCTGGGGTTCTGATTAAATTAGCTTTTCTCTTTCACATATGTTCCTTCTATCTTAAGAGGATAAGACTTTTTTCTTTCAGTAGCACATACAGTACGCAGTACTTGTTATGTTGGTCAAGGTATTTTTTGTGACTATAGTAAATTAAAGACTACAGTGAGCACTTCTTTAAATATGCAAAGCTCCACGCATGATTTGTGCTTCAGAGACTCGTTAATGAAAATAGTCAGTGGTGCTGAGCGATATACACACTGATTAATGACATCTTAAAAACTAATTTCATTTAAAAAATGTGCATTTCAGAAATGCAGTCAGGGTCTTTACCCAATGTGTCTGCTGAAATATTAATTGAATATAACCAATGTTATTATGGCAGTATTTATCATTAATGTGGACAGTATATTTTATATAATTCTAAGATCTGTTTTGGAGTGATAACGATGCATAATTAAATTTTAAATGACTACTATTTTTTAACAAAAAAACAGAAAACATGATCTAATTAGGGGAAAGTCATAAGAGGGATCATATTTTACAATAACAAATTTAGTGAAATGTCAAAGACAAAAATTGTCAGGAAAGCTTACATAAATCCTTCACCCATCTTAGTAATTAAGACGTACGTCCAAATGAATGGCTGAGAGAGCTGCAAACAGAGGATAATGCGCTCACAACTTGCAGAGTTTATTACCTTTCTCTAAGAAAGCTCAGTTTGGCTCAAATTCCTCACTGTCTGCACAGAGCTGTGCTAAGCCATTTTTCTCTGTGAGAAAAAGAAAGCATATGTTTCCATGCTTCCACAGCCGCTTGCTCTCACAGAAACCTGGTGAGGGATGCTCCCCTAGATGTCAGAGATGTCAGTAATTATCTTAATTTTTAACATTCTTCAAACAGAATGCTCCTATTTTAAACATTTGAGCTAGATGATGGAAACACTGTTTTTGGAAACAATAGAGTCTATGGAGCACATAACCAACCGGGGAAGCTGTGGATGGGAAGACATCTACTGTGAGGAGCCCCGTGGGAAGTGGCTTGAAGAATTAGTTACTGCAAAGTCTCCTGAACTGTAACCAGCCACAATGTAGGAGGATAAAAAGGGTTATTCACCCACCACAATTCACTCTTAACGATCTATTATTAAAAAAACAGTGTGGTGAGGAAACTGTGGCATTCTTGAACCACATTCTCACTGGACCACATTCAACATCTGTGCACAAATATATTCAGTATATAGATTTCTGTTTGCATCAACAAAGTAATCAAACACATATATCAGGCTGCAATTAAAACCTAAAATGGGTTTCCATAATAGTCTGTGGATTTATAGACAATGATTAAAACTTTAGGAAATGGACCATATAGTAGCACAGTTAAACTTCAGTTTTACATCTTGATCATTTATTTATAATTAGCAAGATGCATTTTTAGACATGCAAAATCCATATACACAGTATTTGGACACAAGCTGTAGGTATAAAGAGGGCCTCAGAGTGGAGTGTAAATTAAGAGTCAATACAATGAGGCTGTGTAATTACTGCAAAATCTTAGGAACATTGTAGATAATTCGTTCACCTTCAATAAACAAAGCTGGGGCCTTGGTTACCAATCAGGCATAAATAAATAAAGTTGCAGTGGCTTTATTCACAAACATATGATGCAATTAAAGGCAGTTTTTGTTTATTTTGTGGTAAACGGACATGTTAAAAAATGGGGGGAGACAAATTATCATTTGGTAGAACTTGTTGTTGGGCACATTTACACGGGAAAGCTCTGCTTGAGAAGACAACTCTGGGGGAAACCAGGTGCCATGCATAAAAAGAAATTTGCAAGATGGGTTGGTTTGTTGTGGATGTTTGTCCATAATGTTTACCAGGGCTCGTACCATTGGTTCTGAATTGGATTATTTCATGCATTATTTAGCATTCTTAAATTAATTAAAAATATTATGGAACTGTTTAACCCTCATGTTGTCCTTGTGTCAAACTGACCCATTTTCCTATATCAATGTTCTTTATAATTACCCAAAATGACATGATTGATTTCACACAACGCTCTTTGGCAAGTACAAATCTCTACTTTCATTCATTTTGGGGCGTCTCATTCAATTTTTTAGCATTTGAAAAACAAATTGAAGTGGTTTTGAAATAGTATTGAGTAAAATTTGAGAAATTCCAGTCTGTAATTATCCATCAACATACATTCCTTTAATTGTAGTCTAAATAATTCCTAATTTCTGCTTTTCTAACTCAAACATTAGGTTTAATTTCCTAAAAATTAAGTTTGACCATAAATTCCAAACTTAAAAGTTCCAAAACTAAAGTTAACAAGTTAGTTGTTAGTTAGAAAAAACTTTGAAAAAGGGACAAAAAACATAAGAAAAAGTAAAAAACATTGATTAATAAGCGTTAACGAAAATGTTGACTTTCTATTTTGACAGAGGACAACACAAGGGTTAAAATGCAAGAAATAGGTTAAATTTGCTTTAATTCTTGTGCATATACAGTATAATAAGAAATGTCTTGAAGAACTGACCAAAACTAAATTGCTGCATATAAACTATGCGCTATTGTAAGCACTATCTTTGGTAGCTCCTTTGCAATGACATTTATGTCTGGTGACAAGTTTACAGCTTATTGCCACATTGTATTTAATGGCCATACACCAATAGAAGGTACCAAAAGAGCCAAGCGCAATAACGGAAAGTTGATGAATTCAATACCAGAATATTTTCAGATCCATCTATAATAAACTTTAATGTATCAGTGAAGCTACCCATTCAACAACAAAAATGACTTGTTTGGCCCTCATGCTGCAGAATAAACAGCCTGTTATCTCCAGCAGAGCCACTCAGTGTCTTCTCCTACAGGACTACAGACAATCAAAGAGGGAGCCCATCTCTCCTTTTGTGATTTTTTAAACAACATAACATAACACACACACACACACACTGCTTGGATTGCAACCTACTGTAGCTCTCATGCCTGTACATGAAACTAACAATTTTGGTGGCAAAAGGAGCACTTCCAATTTCATATATCAATCATAAGTAGATCACTGATTGGCCTGACAGGAGACGCCGGTCTACAGGGGGCTGCTCTGAGTGCTATGCTACTGTACAGAACATGACATGGCTGACCATTTGTGTCTCCATTTTCTTGGGTTAATTCTTGTAGACTGCCTATTGTAAGTCACACAGAACCAGTTACAAGCAAAGGAATTCAATGTAAAACCACAGCTGTTGAATGAAAAAGTTAATAGTGTGCTGGTGAGTCAAGACAATAAAAGGTCCAATGTGGTGTATCTGATACAATTATTTCCTTATATTTGAAAGTTAGCATATCCAACTATTTAAGGTGAGGAAGAAAACTGGAACATGTTTGATAGAGTGCTGGTTCATAAATGAACTTTGATTGGCATACTGTCCTAGAATTAAAGTAAAATCCTTTCCATTAATGTTGCAGTTTGTCAATCAGAAATCCCACAGAGAAGGATTAAATTAAAAAGCATTTTCACATCCTGTAGCACACAGGGACATTTTGACATTTCTATTTGATTCTCTCTTACTTTCCCATTCTCCAACTGGATAGTCCAATAGGACTTCATAAATAAAGGAGAGTATTGCTGAGCAAGCATGCCCTTTTCATTACAGCACGGCACCACCTTAATTACTTGGTTAACTTTCCCATCACCCATTTTTAAGTTTTTACCTCACAATTGTTCCAAATCTACCATCTATAATTGTACAAAACAACGTGCATATGAAATTCAAAACTGCTAAAGGGTACACAATTTCAATTCAATTCACATTCGTAAATAACCTTGGGGTTGGGTAACATGATGGAATATACCGTGCAACTACAGAAATGTTGAGCACTGTTGAGCACCTTCTAATTCCATTTTAAATCTTTAATAAAAAAATGGTTATCAAACCATAAACAAAATCAAATAAACCTTGAAGTACTAAGAAGATTGTAATGTCTGTTTGTGTGTCTGCCTGTGTGTCTGGAATTTAGCTCTTTTTTTTTTATTGTATTTTTCATCTGTTTTTACTTTGTTTTGATTATTAGTTGACCCCTTTCCCCTTTGTCCTCAGTGTTTTAGTCATTTTTGTGTTATTCACCTTCCATCTTAAGGAACACAATGGAAACAAGACTTATTTATTTCGGCATTATTTCGTTTTTTTTCTTCCTTTTGAACGCCTCTTGATTGTTGTTCAATAAAGTTTTCAATCAATCAATCAGTCCACAAGTAGAGATTTGGCAATATTATTTCCACCGAGGGAGCTATTCTTGCCTGATCTAGTGATTCTGGCATGATTTTGTGATTTTCGTGAATCCCGCTGCCTTTCTGGGTAACGAGATTTTGGGAATGGAGATCAAATGTGAAGTTGTACATAAACAGCAGGAAGAGGCATCCCAACCTTAAACCATAATAAACATATGGTTCTTGTTCATACTGAACCTGGAGTTGATGATTACCAAACATTTGCACACTGTAGTTTATTTTGACAGTGTTCTGTCATGAACATGCAAGATGAGTGAATTTTGCAAATCAAGTCTTTTTTTCTATTGGTATACTCTTTAACTTTTCTGTTTTGAGTCTTGTTTTTAACAACTCAAGTGTTGTCTACGGTGTGGTTAGTTTAACCATTTCTTATTTGAATTTACAGAACAATCACTGTATCGTGATATAAAGTGAAATTTACCATAACAGGAGATTTTGGTTATATCACCCACCCCTAAATGACCCAACACACAAAAAAAAAAATAACATTAAGTTAAAATAAGCAATTGTCTTCTGTAATTTTTCAACATATCTGTAAGTAAGTATTGCAATTTTGACACAGTGATGCAACAATACAACTGATGCCATTTTGTGCCAGCTGCTAAATTTTGTCTTAATAGACAGCCAGGGACATTTTGACAAGCGATAACAGTTAAGTCATCAGCTCCAAAGAAGATCAATTGTGGAGGTTGGACCACATGCATATTCTATTTGGCTACCCAGCACCATGGTGTTCATGATCAGAGGAGGGCCAACCATTGATTAGCAATGAAGAACCCTGACTTAGTGTTTAATGAGCATGGCGAAAAGAATGCTTTTTCCTGGCCATTTGTATTTGTATCTAATTTATCTGAATGGTTGTTTCCTGAGGATTTAGGAATAGGGATAGGATATGCATTACTTTGAAAACAATGAGATTATTCAGACTTGAAATTAGCCAACAGGCTAAATGTGTTAATACATTGCAGTAACTTATAAATAAATGGCTGCATGTTTGGCACAGATTTTTCAGATGATACCCTTTCTCTCTTAGAGTCACACAGCTGTACAGTGCAACATGGGTTGGATATTTCTGTATCTGTGCTTGGATGGTCTTGGCATAGTCGAGACTGTGCCCTCTCTCTGTGACACGTAGGCTGTGGTGTGAGGTGTGCGTAGGCTGGCCAGCTACTGTCAGCTACAGTAACACTCATCACAAACTCTGCGTGAAGAGAAGCGAATATACACATAGCCTACACTGACTCTGTGTAGGTGGGACTCCAGAGTCAGGTGCTAAATACATAGTAAAGAGCATCTAAATGATCTAACAACTCTGTGTTGTTTGGATCCTTAACTATGTGTTCTTATTCAGTATCAAGGCCAACATTAATTTTTGTATCACTGCTTTATGAAGAGAAAAAACTGTTTAAGGAACATGAAGTCAGAGAAATGCAGACTCTTATATATAAATTGTACTTGAAACACTTGAAAGATGTATATATTCTTTTCAAATGTATTGGACAGTTAAATTTCAGCTGATATCTCCTGCTTAAACCCACACAACTTTCATCACTTAATTTATGCCATGTTAAGATAAGGGTGGAATTCAAATCGAGCAATCAATATGTCAGATTTCCTAATGGGTGGCCAGTTGAGACCATCAGCAGACACAACGTCTCCAGACAGCAGAGGGCTACAGAGCTGAAACCTACATATGGCATCTGCTTTGATGCTGATGGAATTACGGAGAATGGCAGCAAACCCCAAGAGGAACAGGGGTGCCTGGAGTCATGCATCTAAGTGCTGCTAGACAAACCCCATTTCCTCCCCTCACTGGAGTCCTCCTTATGACATTCACTATCCTGACAGCGGATGATCAAAATAACACTTATTTATTTATTTATGCATGCTTCCAGGAAACACATGTGAGCTAAAGAAGAGCATGTTCCTTCCTGGAAAGAAAAACAGACAGCCATCACCCAGGCATTGTGATATTGAGTTTCTTGACAGTGTGCAATCATCTGAGAGTTGCATGCTGTAACTGAATAGTATTTGTTTCATATAATATGTTGAATAGTTTGAAAAGAATGAGCACAGAAAGACAATGACTAGTGAGTATTGAATTGTCCTAATAATCACTCAATTCAGTTATTGACATTAGATATATTTAGATAGCCCAATATGAAAATGTGTGCTTTAAACTCTTGCTTTTGGACAAAAATTAGTAGAGCTGCAAAGCTTTATTGATTATTATTAATCAATAAGTTATCAACTATTAAAATAATCACTAACTATTTTGATAATTGATTCATAGGTTTCAGTTATTGTTTTACAAACTCTTTGATTCCAGCTTTTTAAATGTGAATATTTTCTAGTTTCTTTCACTTTATGGTCCGTGGTAGTAAACTGAATATCTTTGAGTTGCACAAAAAAAGACATTTGAGAACGTCATCTTGGGCTTTGGAAAACAATAATCGGCATTTTTCTCAATTTTCTGACATTTGACAGACCAAAAAATTAAACAATCAATCAAGAAAATAATCAACGGATTTATCGCCAATGAAAATAACAGACAAGGAAATTACTTTAAAAAATGCTGAGATTTGCTCATGCTAATACTCCTGGACCACAGCTATTCAAGATAAAAATAATAAAAACACAGTATTACTTTTTATTTTAGTTAAACATAGGATCAAACATGTTTATTGTGTTGTAGACTCTGCTCTGCACTGGTAGTACAATTACTGCTCAATAACAATTTTGAATTCAAAGGTAATTTTAAAATCATGGCCCCTACTTTTCTCCATTTTTACAGTCGTTTTGCCATTTAAAAACCACAGATGACAAGCAAGCAAACAGATTTAAAATACAGAGCAGAAACGTGCTGAGTTTGCTAATAAGACTCAAACTTCAGTTTATGTCTTGCTCTTACATGAAACGACACTTGTTTGTATGCAAACCATGTTGCAGAAGACAAGGTTATGTATTAATCATACTAAATATGATCCCCTTAAAAAATGAATAACTGAGCTTGAGTTCATAAGCAAATGTAAATATCTATCAATCGTAATGTTACAATGCTCGTAGATGGCAACAAGTTGGGCATACAACATTGTTTTATTTAGATAATTCTGCTATTTCTCATAACAATACTTACGTTTTGTAACTCCAGATTCTATTTCCACTTATCTTGCCCTACTGCTCTTATGACTGCCTCATAATCCACCTAGGCCAAGTCATTACAATGGCAGATTTTTGTCAGAATGACGACTATCTGATACAAGCCGTGCAAAGTGCATGTTCTGCTCGTGGGCCCTGTGTCGCAGGTGGCATGGAATACATCAGATTCGCCCTAACCCAATAGCGTAGCGTAACATTATTTACGCATAATAACTTGCAATTTTCCCACTGTGGGACAAATAAAGGTTTTCTTATCTTATCTTAACTTCAGAGTCTATGAGTACAGGCGTAGCCCTCTAAGGTTTGAGCCATCTGCTCCTAGAACTTTAGGCTGAAGAAAAAGCTGATGTTGGGAGCTGAGCAACCAGTCCACTCTGTTTATATACAGTGTCGGCGGACGTAGTTCAAACCCGTGCTGGACGCAAGGGCAGGAAAGAAAATCTTCACAACTGCGCACAGGGATACACCCAATAGCGTAGCCCTTAGAGGGCAAAGCCTATACAAAACAGAACAATATTAGATAGCATCTTATAAGTCTCATCATCCTAATGTAGATGCAGTAACATAATCCAATATTCCTTATTTTAAAAAGGAAAGGAAAGGGAACTTTCCTTTCGCTGAAAAGCACCTTGTTCATGCTTTTTTAATATTTTTTGGGGTGATAAATGCGCCTGATTTGTATTTAAGGTAGGGTTAGAGTTTTTCGGGTATTTGTTTTTTTTTCATATTGGGAAAAATTAAATTTCTTTTTTGGGAAGACCCTTCCATTTTTGGGAGAAAAAGAAAAATACAGATAGGGTACATTTAATAAAAAGGGTTTTTTATGCTAAATTCTTAAATTTTTTGAAAGGGGGGGACGGGTGTTTATTTTAAAAATTTTCATCCCCAAACCACCCTTTACTATTGCCCAAAAGGGGATACACTGTTTTCTTTCCTAAAATATAAGTTGGGAGTTGGGGGGAAATTAAATTTTTTCAAATTAAATTTGAAACTGGAAGGAGCAAAATGCATACAGAAGATACCAACAGGGGGGTGGGAGGTAGAGGGGAGTTAGTTCGTAATACCCTCCCATCCCCCTCCCAAGAAAAAGGGGGGAGGTGTGGGGCCAGGACACCCCCAAATTTGGGCCCCAAGACAAAACACAAAGAGGCCCAGTACCGCCAAAAAACCCTTAAAAAATGCAGGGGTTTTGGTTTCTGTACTGCTTTTAAAAAGCGTCAATCTGGGGCAAGAAGCCATGTTTTTTAACCCAACAAGGGGGTTTCCCCACCAAAAGCATAAAATGATTTTTCCCAAATATTTTTATTCTCAAAGGGGAAGACAGCACAGAACTACAAAAAAAACCTTTTTAAAATTTAAAACACACCCGTCAAAATTCCTTTGGGGATTTTCCCTTATTGTAGCATCTTATTCTATAGGGATTTACCAAAATAACTGTTGACAAAAAGAGACAAAAGAGGTAAATGTATCATCACAAAAACATTAAGCAAAAAAAGACTTACCATCAAATCTTTTGTGTCTGGAAACAAAGGTGCTTCTCAATTCATGACTTATTTCATCAACCAGATTCTCAAAATCCTGTTTGCTCTGTTGGCCAAATTTGTCCTCCATTTCCTGGGTGCAACATGTGTTTCCCTGAGGACATACACGAAGGTGTTCACCTGCAAAATAGCATACAAAAAAAAACAGAACAGATTTTTTTGTAGCCATACTAAGAGTGACACTAACTTTACACATATGTAATACATTTAACATGATTTGAGAAGTATAAAATTAAAACATTCAACTTCAAGAAATCCTTTCTCTTACTCTAGCAAGTTGGGTGCTTAAAATTCACTCAATGATTCAATAAAACGTTTATAAGGTCTCATTTTGGACACATAATCATTTGAGCTGATAACAGTTTTTAACTTTTATGTTCCTCCATTGTGGTTTGCAAAATCCCACAATCAGGTCTTAATTAGCTGAAATGCATTTAAATTGAGAAATTTCTAAGCTTTATCCCCACGTACACTGTTGCTATGCTTGACAAGCTTCCCAATTTCACAGGGCACATGTGCAGATTACAATCATGCCCGTGGCAGATTTAGGAAACAACTTAAATTTCTCAGTCATTTTTTTTAAACATTGGTGCGGGATTTTAGACAGAGGTAGACAAATACAGGTATTTAACTTCTAGCTGGCAACTGTTGACTTTGTCAACTCAAATGCCAATTGTCTCCAGCTGATTAAATCAACTTTAGCTAGCTGCAGCACATTCAGTCGACCAATCAATTGCCACACACAAGCCTAAATGAGCTGTGTGTGTACCTAACAACCTATCTCCAACTCCCCACTGGCTTTAGCTCTTTTCCATGGATAAGAGATGGCAACACTGGTTTAAATCTTTCACACTTTTTTCATTTTTGGTATTGGCTTTGTTATCATAGACTTATCCAGGTTTTGTAAATAGCCTGCAAAATCCAAAACATGGTGTGTGCAAAATTCCATGATCTTTTCCTCAAGACATGGCTCCTCAAAAGAGCCAGTAATAAAATTAGAGTAGCAAACAAGAATGTAATTTTGTGATGTCAAATGTTACTGTGTAGGTAGATTGGAACTCCAGTTTGTCAGATGCCCTTTGAAAAATCTGAACACTTTAAATTTAAAATTATGCAAGACAAATGACGGGGCTAGAGTAGATGGTGCATTATAGTTCCTCCTATTTCACATAACCCTTGGTTTCTCAGAACTGTAGCTCATAAACCAACATTAAAGGTGTCACCAACAGGAAATTTACCTTCACATGAAATGCTATGCATTTTCACTGTAATTTTCTCTGTACAGAAAATCAGTTGCTAATTTCAGAAATGGACAGACTAAAAAAACTGGTGTGTGCCTTAAGTTCTTTAACATGATTATGTGTATTTAACAATACAGATAGTGGTTCTGTTTGGTCTGACAATAAGAGGTATCATTGACTAGGGCTTATTAAAGTTAAATCAGTGAGGTGAACAGATAATACATTCCTTTGAAATATTATCTTCATTAAATCATTGATGACATTGGTAAAAAGCTGAAGTGTATCAAAAGTTAATGATCTACAGCGTTATATTTTCCCAAGCAGCCATTTTAAGAAGACTCAGTCTGTAATTTCTCCATTCCACAGTCTAAATACTATGAAAATGTATTGATGACAAGATATTTAAGAGAGGACAAAACAAATTTGAGGACCACTCAATCTATAACTTAACCTTTGGTAATTGTGTAACTACAATTGACCCAATATAACTTGTGAAGTGAAAGCTCATCTTGTTCCTTCTACTTTTAAAATAAAAGCTGGGATAGTGTGGCCTCTTTCTTTACCAAGTAAAGACAAAGAGTAGTAGCCTATTTGGTATCTGTCTTATCTTGAAAGTCAAAATGAGCTTAGTTGACACTAAATGATTTAAATCTAATTACATCACATTTATGGATGAGGCTAAAATACTGTCCTCAGGTGGTTGGGTTTACTGTGATCTGATCCTACTCCACATGGGATAAAAAAAAAACATAATAATAATAATAATAATAATAATAATAATGATAATAATAATAAAATTATTATGGGATGTGGCTACATTCAAAATTACCCCATTTTTAGAATAGGCATGACAAATCTGACATACCAAACAAAACAGCGATTTCACTGTTACAACTGTTAAGCAACATTACAGACAACCATTGAGCAGAATTGGCAATCCAATAAGATCTTAGGCATTCCGCTAAATATTTTAAGAAATCCTGTAGAAGTCAACTACAACCCTGCTAAAAAACCTAGGCTATATTTTATGTATTTTGGTAGAAAAGGTCACATATTTTGTTTAGCAGGACATTCTCTTAATATAAAACAGGAAAGCATGATTTGTCATCATTGATAAAACAAATAGAGAAGTGTGTGCTTATGCTGATAATTTCATGATTTTCAGTATGTACAGCAATGTTTGTGTTCTGGTGTGTGTGTGTGTGTGTGTGTGTGTGTGTGTGTTGTGTGTGTGTGTGTGTGTGGAGTGTGGGGGGTGTATGTGTTGCACACTGATGGCAGTGAGAGAACACAGAACAAATGCTTAAGTTGTGTGGCTTAAACCAAACAGGCTTGTGGAAAATAAAAACAGTGCAGTTATTTCTCTTTACTCTCCATAAAGTAAACATAAATCTTAGGTTTACTGTTTAACAGACAGATTAAATGGCAAGATGTGAGGGTAAAGAAGAGAAAACATGTGTCTTATATACTTTATATGGTATGAATTTGGACTTTTAAATTGTTTCATCATTTTCACCATGGGTGTTTGTTTTACATTAAAAAAACTATTTTAAATGCATGGAATTCAAATGTGAGAAAAAGAGTCTCATCATTTTCATAATGGGAATTTGTTTTTATAAATTTACCATTCATCTTTTATTTTGTTTCACAACAGGCAATGGGTGTTGCCAAGTGTGTGTATAGGGAATTTTACATTTTTAATTCTCCCAGAAACATGCCTCGTTATGGTTATAAACAATAACACGGTGTATGAAATTGTCTTAAAATTAGAGTAGATACCGTCAAAATAATGAGACATTTATACACAGAATAATCTAGGGTATGCATATCCACAAAAAGGCTTTGATCTTACAGTAAAGGGTGACTCCAGTGCACATATGTTGCTGGAGAATTCAGGTGGACCTCCCATTGCAGATGTTTAATCAAATAAGGCCCTCCATGAAGCTCACAGTTCCAGCATCATGGCCCCTCTCCCTTTACACACTTCCTCTCTACTTATCAGGCCTGCATTGACTTGAAATTCAATTTGTATTCAGCCTTTTTATTAGATACGTCAACAGGAGAAAAACAAAATCCATCCTGACATAAGAAACCTACTGTGTGCTCCAGCAGTCCCAACAGAGCAACACCATCACTTAAAAATAAGACTGTCATACATCAACATATGGGAAGGAGCTTTCAAGGGACTTCACCACTCAGTAAAGTGCCACAATCTTCCCTGCAAGGGTAAAACAGCGCTGTCCCTTCCCAGATAATCTATCCAGCGGAGCACAGACCACACATTAGCAACCGACAGGATGGTGTGGGCCAGAGAGTTCTTTTACAGCAAAGACAAACTGCTGCATCTTACATTTCAATGTATTTTACAAAGACTAAGGCAAATTAACTTATTTTATAATTCTTTATTATGTCAACAATAAAATGAATATCCCAGTTTGGTCCTTTTTGCTATGGACCTCAATTGTATTCCAACAACTATTGCACATTAGTGAGTCCCATAGTTGCAATGTAGATAATTTTGATTCAACCGCGGAGCTTAATTTAATGCTTGAAATGGACAAATAACTTTTATGTATAGATCATTTGTTAAAACACTTTGTGAAAAGTTTTTGTTGCCTGCTCAATTTTCTTAAAATTTAAAATTTCTTTAATCCTTCTATCCTTTTTTTTTATCTTACCGTAGTTCATCGCCTACCTTCTCCAGCAGTTGATCTTTCAGCAATCACACAACATTCTTTTCAGAAAAGGCATTCAGTATGTCTCAGTAGTAAGTTAAAGTCACACTAGCTCTAGTCAGCTCTATTGGACACAATGTACAAATATGTTGCTGGTTCATGGCTTTGGGAAAAGGTAGAAAAAATCCTGCTGTGCTGTGGGTAGCAGGAGATGAGAGCTGGCGATGCAATCAAGTCCACCGCCAGATTATTGGCTGTATACAGTTCCATTGTTAGCATTTCTATAGGACTCAGCAAGACTCTTTAAATAAACTGTGAATTGGCACTGCTACAGTTCTCTGTTTTCTACCATTTGAGGATACTGTAAAACTACAACACGTAAACACATAATCTACTGTCATGGTGTAGCTTTAGGCGAAAGTGAAACATTAAACAGCTTGAAGGCGTTGCTAAAGTGTCAAAGTAGCCTTGCATTGCCAGACCTCTCCACAGCACTGTGAAGTACGCCGCAAATACTTTCTAGGACAGGAAGAAAAAAATGCTCTGGGTTATTTGCATCTCTTTAAACCAATCACAAACATGTTGTGTGGCGCTATCTTTGAGCCAGTGGCTTTGTAAAAAAGGAACATAAATTTTGTTAGAACATTTGCACCCTGCAAATAAAACGCCACAAACAATATTAAATTAATGTAATAATCACTGTCACCACAATACACATCACACACACACACACACACACACCACCACACACACACACCACACACACACACACACACACACACACACACAACACACACACCCCACACACCACACACAGGACATGGACCCACAAAGGCCCGACTCAAAAATATAAAATACAATAGTTTATGTAATTATTAAGACTATTTAACTATTAAATAAACTCTGCATCAGTGTCCAGTATCGAAAGGGAAAGGGAAATCCAGGAAACAGGCAAGGTTCAAAATCCAAGGGAATCAAAAACTCAGGCAAACAGGAACACGAGGAAAATGCTCAAAAGCTCATGGTAAACAGACAATCTCACACTGGGGAAAGGGGAAGACAGAACACAAGACAGGGGAGACAAGGACACACAGGTGCAACACGTTAGGGTGAGGACAGGTAATCACACAGGTGGAAAAAATATACAAGAGGAAGTAAACATGACAACACAAGAGAGAACAAAACCTTCAAAATAAAACAGGAAATTGTGAATCTAACTCAAAACAATAACTTGACACAGGGACGGGACATGACACAATACAGTAATAGCTATTTAAATTAGCTGGATACATGGTTAAAACTAATTTGCCCTCAGTGTAGTGCTTTGTGTACTTTGTCCATGGCAATCCCCACAAATCGGTCCCAAAATGTCCCAGTTAGATAGTAATTGCTGTAAATATAGCCTTTGTAAATCTTAACAATCATTCCACAAAAGTACCAAGCAGGCTTGCCATATTACACAATCCAAATTTTCTTCAAAACGTTCCTATTTCAGCGTGTAGCTTGGTAGCTCAAAGTTTGTTGTTCTTTCCCGAAGCGAACAGAGTTTGAGAACGGCAACACACAGAGAGCGAAAGGTTAACGCGCCGTATTTTAGGCAATTATCCTGCAAATGTACTTCCACTGATCCAATCTGATGTCGAAGTAATGCTCCTCTCTCCTGTCTATCATTCACACAGACATGCAGAGACAAATTATGAAATCCAGGGCTAGTTGTACTTTTATACTCACTTTGGATTTGAAAATGTCTTTTCTAGGATGAAGTTTACTATAGTTTTGTATCCTATCACCCTAGATCTCATCTTTCAAACAGAAGAACAGAACAATGTGTGTGTAACCCATGAGAGTTGCAAATGGTTTGTGAAAACGGTTGTAAAAACATTTACCTTTAGGTAAATGTCTTAGCACAGCTTTGGGATAGCTTACTCATTGGATTGACACTGAACCAAGTCTTATGCAGATGGGGTTTTTGTTAGTTTGTTGCTGGTATGGCCCCCAGTCTGATTACCTCCTAAAGCTGTCTGTGACCCAGTAATTATTTCCCACTAGCCTTGTATCAAAGCTGGCAAGTCATTCAGAACAAAGAGACTTGTCCCAGCCTAACCTCACTGTACAAACCCATTCCCTGTCCTTTATTTGTCCGGGGCCAACAGCAGGATACTTCACTTTGCATTGAGCCGTGGCACAAAATGTTTAACATGCATACAGAGCAGCGGATCCTGCCTACATTATCATATTAATAACTAAACAGAAACACACATATCAACACATATAAACACACACTTGTGCTATGTCACGAGTGTTAAACATGCAACAAAACTGTGAAAAATTCAAAGCTGTGTTTTAATGAGAGGTTGATGCATGCGCTCTGTGATTTAATAACACCTACAAGCTGTCATGATACATCCAAATTATTTCATGTCAATCTCCTGTCTGTAATCTAATGGAGTGTCAGTCAAATCAACAAGCTTATTATCACTGCTGATGAATCTCTACAACTAAATATTTTAAATCTACCTTCTTCCTGCCTAGATGTGCTTACCTTATACAATGCATACCTGCCATTTAATAGTAGAATTTCAATATTGATCTTTTTTATGGACTGCAAATACAATATTGTGGTGAAGAAGGTGTTGGTTAAATAAGCCCAAGCTTAGGACCTTCTATATACTGTAGAATTCTTAGGTGTAATTGCTTGAATGCATTTGCAATTACCACAGACAATCTGGTAAGAACTGAGGAAGGAGATATCTTCAAATGGTTCTTTATTAATTACCACACACATAATGCAAGCCACTCTGTATGAACTGAATTCAAGTATGTGAACTGACGTGTGGTTTCTATAATATGATGAAAGTAGAAATAACATATGTTAATTGGCACAATAATTACGTAATTCTCTACTTTTCATATACATGAAATAGTGATTTAGCAACACTGAACAGCTTACATATGAATTTGAATATATATTATGTGTACAGCAGCAACTTATTAAGCAAATTTACACTCACCTAAAGGATTATTAGAAACACCATGCTAATACTGTGTTTGACCCCCTTTCGCCTTCAGAACTGCCTTAATTCTACGTGGCATTGATTCAACAAGGTGCTGAAAGCATTCTTTAGAAATGTTGGCCCATATTGATAGGATAGCATTTTGCAGTTGATGGAGATTTGTGGGATGCACATCCAGGGCACAAAGCTCCCATTCCACCACATCCCAAAGATGCTCTATTGGGTTGAGATCTGGTGACTGTGGGGGCCATTTCAGTACAGTGAACTCATTGTCATGTTCAAGAAACCAATTTGAAATGATTCGAGCTTTGTGAGCTTTGGTGCATTATCCTGCTGGAAGTAGCCATCAGACGATGGGTACATGGTGGCCATAAAGAGATGGACATGATCAGAAAGAATGCTCAGGTAGGACAATGCCCAATTGGCACTGAAGGACCTAAAGTTTGCCAAGAAAACATCCCCCACACCATTGCACCACCACCACCAGCCTGCACAGTGGTAACAAGACATGATGGATCCATGTTCTCATTCCGTTTACCCCAAATTCTGACTCTAGCATCTGAATGTTTCAACAGAAATCAAGACTCATCAGACCAGGCAACATTTTTCCAGTCTTCAACTGTGTTTCCAGTCTGCAGTCTGACATCAGTTCACCTCCTCACCATCTGCGTCGCCAAATCCCATTTCGTCTCAAAATGTGCGTGGCTCAGAGTTTCGTGGAGGACCGCACATTCTCCCATCAAGTTTTTTTTATAAATCACCTTTGGCATATTTTGTGCGTACGCAACCTTTATAAATGAGACCCCTGAACATTTAAAAACACCTCCACATGTGCATTTCAAAACCTTGCTATTTCGTGTTTGCTCAGTCACACCAATGCAAGTTCTGTCAATGAGAAATAGTTGTCTGACTCAGTGTTAACACCAAAACTCCAAGGTTTTCCCTGCTCCCCCATTCACCTTTCACATTACCATATACAAACTACACACATTAAAAGGTCCCATGGCATGAAAATTTATCTTTGAGTTTTTTTAACATTAATGTGAGTTCCCCCAGCCTGCCTATGGTCCCCCTGTGGCTAGAAATGGTGAAACCAAGCCCTGGGTTTCCTGCTCTACCTTTGAGAAAATGAAAGCTCAAATGGGCCGATCTGGAATCTTCCCCTTTATATAAAAGGGGCAAGAAGGTTACATCATCTTTCTCTGCTTTGCCCATCCTGAGACTTTGGGCCACCCATGAGAGAGAGACATCATAGCTTTCAAACGAGCAAAGTGGCAGTTGGTCAAGGCCACACCCCCAGCCTCCACCTTGCCCCCCCCTCTCTCCACAAAAACTACAGACTCAGAAATGGCACATACTAAGGAAAGCGCATTGTGGGGCTAGCTCTAGTGGCTGTAATTCTGTAAGTCTGAATTTTGGAGAAGAGACTTCAGATATGGTATTAGGGGACCACTAAGACATATATAAAAGCATCCAAAGACCACCATTTCATTTAACACATCATTGTTCCTAGTTAAAGTCTGTCACATTCAGCTGTCGGAGCCTTGCACCTAAGCCCAGCGTTAAAAGTCAGCGTCAACTTTGTTTGCAAGTGTTTCCACACTAATTTATCTGGCTGCTATGATCATTCTTGCAGGAGTGCACACGTGAAGCAAATTAAATGTGACAAATTTAGTAGGAAGAATAACTATAGAGAAGGTTCCAATCAAAACATATTTCACACTTTCAAGCCTTATGAGTAAAATTAGAACATGACTTAAGATGTACTTCAGTTGTTTTCAATATGTTTTGTCAATCCCAATAGTTTTGTTGTCTCTAAGACAAACTTCAGCCGGGGGAAATTATTGTCCAAGTTCCAGGGAATTCCAGCAAAGGTAGGCCAACTCTCTGAAGTATTCATCAGTGTACCTGGCCAAAGAGACCCAC
Source organism: Etheostoma spectabile (assembly GCF_008692095.1). Classification (NCBI taxonomy): domain Eukaryota; kingdom Metazoa; phylum Chordata; class Actinopteri; order Perciformes; family Percidae; genus Etheostoma; species Etheostoma spectabile. Next base: position 7,482,044 of record NC_045743.1, on the reverse strand, counting down.
AGCATATGCACTCTACCATCTGTTATGTCCCCTGGTTCCCCCTGACAAACTTTTCATGAGTTCACACTTGAAGCCACACTCAGACCTAATGAGATCAACATTGCTTATGCAGTTTCTTCTTCCTTGTGACATCACTTCATCACTTAAAAGCAACTAAAAAGTCTTCTGAATTCTGGCAGATTAAAAAAAATATATAGTTACGCACTTCCTTCTTGGATTTAGAGTCATGTGTTTAAGTCTTAACTCATTCATATTTTTGGTTAATTTTTGTCAACAAAATCTCTGGACATCTTTATTATTAGCCATTAAACTTTAAAAATTAATATTTTAGTCGGGGGGTTGTCACAGCTTATTTCCTTACACAATAACATGTTCCCCCTTTTCCAGTAAGTAAAGTGAGTCCAAGTTTCTGCCCATTTTTCTCACCAAACCACATTGTTGAAATCATGCATTTTATCTGCCATTCTCACAAGCTCTGGAAATGTTTTCCAATTTGTTTCTTTTATTGCTTCATAGGTGCTCCAGGTGATAGAATGCAAAAAATATTTTTGACTAATTAATTACTTATTTATTAATTATATGTTACTTATTTTATTTTTTTTGCTTACTGTGGCCTGAAATGGCTCAGTTGATCTTTGCTTATAGTCTACCCAAAAATGAGGCTGTCCAAGGCTGATCCAATTCATCCAGTCAGAGCTGCACACTAAATATTATACTAATTTCAACTCCAAAAAAGCAGTGCTGCCCAATTCTGTTATCATATAGACAGCTTCTATTCAACTTCTTTAGAGCTTCAAACTAATGGGCTCAATTCTCAGTGGATATTTTACCTGAACAAGATCTTGCTTCAAAGTCTGAACTGAAGAGACTTAGGCTGGCCTGTGTGAGACTCAGGTTATTTTATCCACATCATTGAATCCATAGCACGGACACAAACAACATGCACTTTACAACACTATTGCAGAGAATCAAATTAACGATGCTGGCTAGCTGTGCTGTCTTGGGAGGCATGAATAGACAGGCTATGAGCAAATGAACAAATGCATGATTGTATAAATCAAGTAATTAGTCGAACTGCAAGGAAGTAAGTGGTTGGATAATAGAGCTGTATGTATGAATACATTGATATGCAAATTATTTTCTGGCTTCATGAGCATCATCACATCGTTTTACCGTTTTTTTTTTAAATAAATCAAGAGTTTAGCTACAGGTTGCTATAAATCACTGTTCTATCCAACACTCATCATAGTCACTCAATGTCATGCACTCTCAGACATCCAAGGCACTTGTACATTGTTTCATTTTCACCACTCACTCTATAGTACATTGAAACATGTTCTCTAACTGATGGACTATCAGACTTTGGCAAGAAAACTAAGAAAACTACAATGAAATCAGATCCTCAGGAACCACATGAGGATATAATTGAATGCATATGAACTAGGGCTGCACGATTATGGCCAAAATGATAATCGCGATTATTTTGATCAAAATTTTGATCGCGATTATTCTCACGATTATTTGTTGATTTTAACCAAAACAAATTTTATTGTCACATGGGCTATTTATAACTGGAGAGGGAGTGTGATGGACGCTACTCACAGAGAGACGGCTGACTCATTATGAACGGGTCCAGCACGGGTCGAATGGCGGATACACACGTCGTGTGTATTAAACGTCTGTATCTTCACTGCGCTGCATTTTTATGAACTATGATGTTCTGGCCATGGGTCACATCTCTGGTCCAGGTCCAGCAGCTCCGTCTCACACGCTGTTACTCTACCAACTGAAGTTAGCTGCATTCAATAACTTCTTCTGTGTTCTTCGCCGTAGCGGCCGCGATAGCAGAGTTACCCAGGGCAACACTGGTACAAACACAGGTTTGCCCCTCATACTTAACAATATACAGCTGTGTTAATAAAAAATTAAAACTGTAGACAAATGTCAGAAGTGTGGACCGGCGGCCGCTGTGTGGCGGGGCGCGGAGAGTAAGACGAGAGAGCGTAGAAAGATCCAACACAGACACGGCTTTACAGACGAAATGGGTTATGTAACGCAAAATTAAACCATACCCATATAAACAGCATTGCAGCGGATGCGAGGACATTAGCACCGGTGCGTCCTAGAAGAGCTAACAGCTAACAGACGCTATTAGCGCCGACTAGCACCGGTCACTGCTGTTGTCTGAAAAACAACAAATGGGACAAAGTGTTGCGTTTACTGGTAAACTGGTAAACCTTGAGACCGACGTATTACCGACTGCTATGTGTTGAGTTTTCCTCACGCTACTCTGTCCTCTGGGACTGTCTACATCTAGAAACTTAGCTGCACGAGGTGCAGTGAACTACTCTGACTGGCTCATGAGCAGACGGCTTTACGGAGCGGGAGATGGGCTTTGCAAAAACCCGGAGCGTTCTATGAAATGATGCTTTATAAAAAATAATCGCTCGATCACGCAAATTTGATCGTGGGAAGTCCAAATCGTTATCGCGATTAAAATTCGATTAATTGTGCAGCCCTAATATGAACATCAGCATCATGGATCTATAAATCAATGTATTCCACACAGTCTCTTCTTGACACACTTACAAATGTCTCTAGAGGGTTTTGTGTACAGAATAGCCAAATTCCTTGCTCAAATTAGAACTTTTATCAATCACAATTGAATGGCATTATTCCTATCACATTTTGGGCCAAAAGTCATTATAAAAGGCATGTTTGTGTTTTAAATAAATATGGGATGGTGTTACCCAGTGTATGTCCTTGGGTGAATGAGGACAGGTTCAAGAGGAAATGAATTCTCAGTGGCATGAAACAGTCTACACAAAAGCAGCACAGTACAATGGTATGATGGTATTCTTCATCCTCAGGAGAGTCAGCGTGAAGGGAAAAGGACAGGAATAAAGATGTTGGAACGGTTTCATTCTCCTAGCAAATGCGTCAGAATTTTCTTTTTTAAATATGTCAAGATATTCCACTGCAACATGCCATGTGCAAGGCTGTGTGCATGATAAAACAGCCAAGTGTTGACTCAATGGTCTGTTGTTTTTTCATATTGAAATATTTTTAAATGTACGACAAAGAAATCTCTTTGTGAAAGGAAATATAAATGAATAGCTTGCCTCTGTCACTGCAGGAGAAACATTTTTAAGAGGCTTTGAAGAAGTTGTTGTGGAGAATATACAGTATATATACTGTACATATATATATATATATATATATACACACACACACGTACATATGTACATATACACACACACATATATATACACGTATACATATACATACTGTACACACACACACACACACACACACACATACTGAACAAAATTGTAAACAACACTTGTTTTTGCTCCCATTTTTCATGAGCTGATTCAAAGATCTAAGATTTTTTTTCTATGTACACAAAAGAATTATTTCTCTCAAATATTGTTCACAAATCTGTCTAAATCTGTGTTAATGAGTCAAAGTTTTGAGGTAGCGTGCAATTGGCATGCTGACTGCAGGAATGTCCATCAGAGCTGTTGCCCCTGAATTGAATGTTTATTTCGCTACCATAAGCTTTCTCCAAAGGCGTTTCAGAGAATTTGACGGTAAATCCAACCGGCCTCACAACCGCAGACCACATGTAACCACACCAGCCCAGGACCTCCACATCAGCATCTTCACCTCCAAGATCGTCTGAGAACAGCCACCGTGACAGCTGCTGCAACAATCGGTTTGCATAACCAAATAATTTCTGCACAAACTGTCAGAAACCATCTTAGGGAAGCTTGTTTGCATGCTTGGCGTCCTTATTGGGGTCTTGACCTGACTGGAGTTTGTTGTCGTAACCGTCTTGAGTGGGCAAATGCTCACATTCAATGGCATCTGGCACTTTTGAGAGGTGTTCTCTTCATGGATGAATCCCGGTTTTCACTGTACAGGGCAGATAGCACACAGTGTGCATGGCGTTGTGTGGGTGAGCAATTTGCTGATGTCCACGTTGTGGATGGAGTGGCCTATAGTGGTGGGTTGTGGTATGGGCAGGTGTATATTATGGACAACGAACACAGGTGCATTTTATTTATGGAATTTTGAATGCACAGAGATACCGTGATGAGATCCTGAGGCCCTTTGTTGTGCCATTCATCGACAACCATCACCTCATGTTGCAGCATGATAATGCACAGCCCCATGTTGCAAGTATCTGTATACAATCCTGGAAGCTAAAAACATACCAGTTGTTGCATGGCCAGCAAACTCACTGGACATGTCACCCATTGAGCATGTTTGGGATGATCTGGATCAGCGTATACAACAGCGTAGGGCTGCACGATTATGGCCCAAATGATAATCTTGATTATTTTGATCAAAATTTTGATCGCGATTATTCTCACGATTATTTGTTGATTTTAACCAAAACTAATTTTATCGTCACATAGGCTATTTATAACTGCAAGAGGGACTGTGATGGACGCTACTCACAGAGAGACGGCTGACTCATTATGAACGGGTCCAGCACGGGTCGATTGGCGGATACACACGTGTATGAAATGTCTGTATCTTCACTGCGCTGCATTTTTATGAACCCTAATATTCTCACAATGGGTCACATCTCTGGCCCAGGTCCAGCAGCTCGGTCTCACACGCTGTTACTCAACTACAACTGAAGTTGCATTCAATTCAATTTAATTGCAAACTTCTTCTGTGTTCTTCGCCGTGGCGGCCGCGATAACAAAGTTACCAGCGGAAACACTGGTACAAATACAGGTTTGCCTCTCATGCTTAAAAATATACAACAATTAAAACTGTAGACAAATGTCAGAAGTGTGGACCGGGCCGCTGTGTGGCCGGGCACGAAGTAAGAGGAGAGAGGGTAGAGGAGTGATCCAACACAGACACAGCTTTACAGACGAAATGGGTCATGTAACGCAAAATTAAACCATATCCAAATAAACAGCATTGCAGCGGATGCGAGGACATTAGCGCCGGTGCGTCCTAGAGGAGCTAACACCTAACAGAGGCTAACTAGCACCGACTAGCACTGGTCACTGCTGTTGTCTGAAAAACAACAGACGGGACAAAATGTTGCGTTTACTGGTAAACTGGTAAACCTTAAGACCTCTGTATAACTGACTGCTATTGCTGTTGAGTTTTCCTCCCGTAACTCTGTCCTCTGCGACTGTCTACATCTAGAAACTAAATGGGAAACTAAGCTGCACGGGGTGCAGGGAACTACTCTGACTAACTCATGAGCAGACGGCTTTACAGAGCGGTAGATGAGCTTTGCAAAAAACCTGGAGCGTTCTATGAAAATGACGCTTTAAAAAAATAATCGCTCGATGGCGCAAATTTGATCGTGGGAAGTCAAAATCGTGACAGCGATTAAAATTTGATTAATTGTGCAGCCCTACAACAGCGTGTTCCAGGTCCTGCCAATATCCAGCAACTTTGCACAGGCATTGAAGAGGAGTGGACCAACATTCCACAGGCCTCAATCAACAACCTGATCAGCTCTATGCAAAGGAGAGGTTTTGCACTGCGTGAGGAAAATGGTGGTCACACAAGATACTGGTTTTCAGCTTTACACTGACATTTGAACATTGAACTCTCTCTGTAGCTACAATTACTCCTCTGGGTTTAAAGATGAAAAGTCTGTGTATTCTAGTACAGAAAAGATAAAGGTGACTGAAAAAATGTCTAGATTAATAATCTACTTGATACAGAAAATGGATGGGTAACTATTTTGCTAGATGATTCACGGTTTCAGTCAATAAGATAGCCTTTGTCTTATATGACAGTAAACAGATCATTTTTCAGTTTGGGATTTATGTTGGTCAAATGTCACCTTTGGGTCTGGGAAATTGTGATGATCTTCTGACATGTTACTGACCAAAGGATTAATTGAGAATGTTTTCAGCAGATTAATTAAGAATAGAAATAATTAGTTTCAGCCCTGCATTACATTGTACAGTGAGTTAATCCCCTTGCATATAAAACAATACACAAAGACATGATTTTTCATCGTATAAATCTTTGCCAAGAAGATAAATATACAACAAAAAAGTACAATATGTTTGACCCCGAGGGTAATAGCTATAGAATATTCATGTGCCATATCGTTCTGCAAGGTGTACCAATATCATTACAGCTAAGATTAATGTATGGATTTCCCTAACACCATGTGCAGCACAAGTACCGCATAATCAGCATATGTAGCACTATGTCTGGCTTTGATATTTATTGAGGACTATGTAATAACAATCCTAGTGGAGGCATGAGATGGCTGGTGTGGATATTCAATCCACATGGGCAGCACGCCTCGAAGCCCCTGGGAATGAGACGTGAGCAAGCAAGCCACTCTTTCCTGCGTCAAATTGCTAAGTGGAGCATGGCAGAGGACTGCACTACAGGCAACAGCTGGTGGCTGTTTGGAGACGTAGGGCCTTGAGACCTGATCATTACCTTTCACTCAGCATTTACAGCTTACTGTACAGACAGCGGCCATTATTAGCCCACTAACTTGTTACAGTGTAAGTGTCCTCAGGTTAGCGGACTGCTTAAGTGGGAGTGTGAGGACACAACTGCATAACACACAGCTCCCCAAGGCAGCTTGCTGGAAAACACCACACCAAAGCGCCAAAAGGAGCAGTTTAAAGGCAAGCATCCTCTCCAGTTGCACATCATGTCTAGTCAGACGTTGTCAACAAGACAGAAGTGGCAGACGTGTGGCTAAAGATAGATCCAATGACAGCGGCGCAGCATTCAAGGGGGGCTTTGTTACATGATGGCTAGGTTTTGACAGGCAGACGAGGTGTCGGGGAAAGGTACCAGCTATACGTCACAGCCAAAAGCCTATATTTGATCCTCATGTTCTCATGTCAATGAAGAGACACACATTGATCCTGAGGATTGTTTTCTGAAAAGGCAGTGAAGGCTTAAAAAGAGACTGTGGAAGACTACTGGAAAATGTCTAAACAATTCTAAAAAAAGAAAAGAAAAATAGAATCATATGAGGTAGTCGGATATCAAGCAGTAGATATGTGCCAAATATGTCTGAATAATAACGCCAATCATCTGATAATATTACACATACAGAACTTATCTCCTGTGGCAGTTTAGGATTTGCAGGCGAGACAGGCAATCTCAATGTATCCAAGGTAGGTAACACCTCCATACCTTTCACTTTAATCTAAAGAAATGAAAACATCTATTTTGAGCTTAGAATGCGAACAGAATGATATCCACTGTGTCAATTAAACTTGGTTGATTACAACTACAATAAAATGTAACCTACCAAAAGGAGTTGAATGCTTCTGCAACAAATCAGGCATGTAGTATGCAGTATTTGTAGTATGTACTGGTCGCAGGTTTTAAAAAAAAAAAAAGGATGAGTTTAGAGGAAACTTGTTTATGCCAGCTTGTTAAATGAGGAATGAAAAAGTCCTTTTCAGTGGCTCCAGGTTAGAATTTAATTGGACAGTTGTTGACAGAAACTAATAGATCAAAATAACATATATTCAATCTCTTGTTGACAACATAAGCACTCATTCTTTCACATTTCACATGATTCTTAAACCATGAAACAGCTATTGCCATGTCGTCTCAGGAGAATCACTTCAATCCATTTTCCTTGTTTTTCACAGTAGATTTATCTCAAAAGAGTTTGACAAAAAATAATTCTTTATGGCTGTGTTCTCACCATCAGTCCTTCAGTAACCTTTATGATAACAGCTGCAAATCAACTGTATAAACAATGCATGTCAGGCTTACAGTATTTGGTCAAGCTTCAATAACCCAGTGTCTCTTTTAATATACTTGTTTTCAATCTTAATGTATTCAGCATTTACAAAAAAGCTTTGTTGCTAAAGACAACTTAAAACATCTGAATAATGATTTGCTTCTTGAAATAATGTGCACTGTAAATCAGCAAAACAAACAGCATTGTTAGTAACTGCCTGATTTTAAAGTATGTGTTGTATTAACATTTCAACAACCAGGGTTATGAACAGCAGAAAGTCGGACATTAATCGCGCTGAAGGCAACAAACAGAATGAACAGAAAGCGTGGGTCACATTAGGGTATAGAAATATTATCCAGAAACTACTACTAGTGTTTAAAAAAAAGAGTAACCTTGAAGACATGAGTTTCCCTCCCTTTCTGTAGAAACCCAGACACATCAAAATCAACAGACATCTTCCTTTTGGGAGAAGGAACAGAGCATTAGTGAAAATAACTTGTGTTTTGCACTGTTGGTCAGAAAATATAAGCTAAGTTATTAGTTATTTAGGGTCAATGCCTCAAAAAATCCCATTTGTTAATCAGCTTCATTAGGAATGTGTAGGTGTGGCTGGATCAGATTTGATTGACAATTCTGACAGACAACATAAATAGTAAGGGCAACACCTCAAATGTAAAAAAAAAAAAACTACTATGTGAAGTAAAGAAAGTTTTGGCAGACAATGTTATGTTTAAGTTGGACCCCATGGCCAACATGTCCTCATAATTAAACAACAGTACGGGTCAATTGTCAAGACTCCTAAAACAACATAAATGACCGTTATGGAAGCACCTCATAATTACGTTTCCTGTTAGGCGGCAACCTCTCATTGCTAGAGCAAATGAGGCCACACACTGGCCGTTTAAAACCTGTGACCATAACGGGACCGTGGTGGAAATTTTAATCATGTGACCATTCTATTTAACGTAACGGCTGCAGCTTTAAACACCTAGTTAATGTTGTGAACTGAACTAGTTACGTTTAGGCAATAAAAAGTCCTTAGTAAGGCTTAAAGTCAGTTAATTTAAAAAAATGACAATTGACATATGGTTTCACAAGGTGCATGAATCCTGGTGTCCGGAGTGAATGTCCTGTGTTTCTTTGACCCATCCACCACCCCATAAGTAATCACGATAATTACTTCAGCAATGACATGTTGCGGCCTAACAAGAAACATAATTCTAGTTATTAGCTGCTTTCACAATCAACCTATAAGTTGTTTTCTTGATAAGGGCCAGTCTGACACAGCTCGTAGTAAGACGCTAACTGAGAAAATAAAATTTCAAGGTCTTCAATGCAGAACTAAGGAGTTCGATAGCATTACATTGTACAGGTGTACACTCGTACACTTCTGCATGCAACATACAGACATATAAAATGGTAAAGCAAATTGTGTATATATATATATATATATATATATATATATATATATACACACTATACTGTATATAAAATCTATGCTTTGAGCGATGTGTTGTTCTGCTTCTAAAGCTGCAACCCTTGTGGGACACAATGTTTCCTACAGCTCTCGGAGGGAACACCTGCAGAGAAAGCCCATCATGAGGCCATTTTAGCATCAAATCAGCAATCATGAGCATGATTGATGACATGGAGAGGGAGGCAGCGTTTGAGAAATGCCCTCTGCCGCGGGAAAATTATGATTGTTTGGATTCCTCCTCCCTGATGGTGCCCCCCTCAGATTCTCAGTAGGACACATTCATATTACATTATATACGTAGAAGAATGCAGCCTCAAATAGTGGTGCTACCAAATACAAACTCAAACAAAAACTGCCAATTCACAAAAAACAATGATCTGCAATTTTATCGCAGACTCCCAGATCTCTCCACATGTGTGAGTGACAGAAAGGTCATAATAACCTGAGGATACATCCCAGCAACAGTGGCGTAAGCTAAGGAGGCTAACAAAGTCAGCTGGCCATGGCCTCTAATCCTCTCCATCCCATTACATGACAGTATAGAACCTGGGCACATTACACGCTTCAGCAGAAAACATTTGCCTCGTAATATCAGCACCGTTGTTTCTGTCCCTCCTCCATCTCCTGGCTGGGAGTAAACAAAGCTGGCCGTCAAATGAAAGCATAGAGTATGACATGCTAAGAAGTTCCTTTGAATCCAGCAGTGTGCTGCGTGACTCACTTTCCATATCTTCCCATCTTGTCTCAGACGTCTAATCTACTGACTGAGTGGAAACTGAGACAACAGGGGCAAGACTGCAGAGTGTATGTCTGATCTTTAGCCAGATCCTTGAAGGAGTGTTCAGTTCAGTTCAGTTTTATTTATATAGCAAACTTAAAAACAACAAGAATAGTTGACCAAAGTGCTTAACAAGCGAAAAAAAAATAAAAAAATAAAAACCAAAATAGATAGTATACACAAACATTACACAATACGCAAAATAAACAAAAGGGACAACTAGTCAAAAGTCAACTTGAATTGAAAGCCAATGCAAAGTAATGGGTCTTAAGCAAGGACTTGAATGTTTCAACAAGAGCAGCCACTGCAAAGGCTCGGCCCCCTTTGTTTTTTAACTTGGATCTGGGAACATGGAGGAGCATCTGATTGGAAGACCTCAGTGTGTGGACATGTAAAAGCTCCGATAAATAAAAAGCCGACAACCAATATCAGATCTTAAAAACAAGCAATACAATTTTAAAATCAATCCTGAAACACACAGGCAGACAGTGGAGCGTGGCCAGTGCTGATGTAATGTGCTCACGTTTTCTGGTCCCGGTTAAAAGTTGAGCTGCTATGTTCTGGACTAACTGTAACCGACAATGAGATGACTGATCCAATCCAACATATAAGGAGTTACAGTAGTCTAATCGAGACGTAATAAATGCATGTATGACTCTTTCAAAGTCTTTGCGTAGCAGGTAGGGCTTAAACTTAGCCAAAAGTCTCAGCTGGAAGAAACTGGTTTTAACAACATAACTAATCTGTTTGTCAAATTTAAAAGCACTGTCAAAAATCACAACCTCATTCTTAGTAAAAGGACGAATATGGGAACCTAAAGTACCTCGGGCACACACACAGGCCATAAAATTATCAACACGATGCAACACAACAATTTCAGTCTTATTGTCATTGACACAGAGAATATTCTGATCCAACAAAGTGGATTTAAATTGCTAAAATGTAACGAATTTCTCAACAGCTGAATCCAATCGACATACAATAAGTAAAGTCTGCTGAGCAGAGGGAGATGCTCTGGGAAGTTTTAGATGTGCAAAGACTTTTAGAACTATCCACAAGTCCGAGCACGAGTTGCTTAAAACACCTTCCCCATGTAGCTGTTGACAGCCTCCAGTCTGGCCTGGTCAGCAGGCAGAAGCATCGCCCGAGCGTTGTGGAATTACTGTACCAACTGAGCCTTTAAACTTTGGATCACAACAACATTTCTGTCAATAACACTGACTCCACTGCTGTCATTCCACCTGATCTGGGTCCTTCCGTTTGACCAAACACAACAACAAAACTATGGGACTGTAAACTTTTCATTTTTAGCTTTGTGAAAAACACTGTTGCAGTGGTTGAGCAGTCTAAGTGGTACTGAGTGCAATACTCCTGCAATAATACCCTGCTGTTATTCTCTATTATATTTCTAATGGTTTTAGTTAGTGCTTTATATCGGGAAAAACAACATACTGTGTGATCATAATGTGAAAGACAACCAGAACAACCAAAAACAGTAAAACTTGAAAAGGCTCTTAATGGAAACTAATAGCATTTATTAACATAAATGGGTTTACGAATTAACCACTATAATAGGATTCGCTTTAAACAGATAATGTATTTAAGAAAATGTGGCATACAGTATATAACTTCATAAGAGAAATGTGAAGTGGTTTCTATCTTATTTGATATCTAACATGGTCTCTAATGGCATCTTACATCAAAAGCAGCAGGAGCACACACACATCCCTCTGTCACTACTGTTGAAGTCTCAATAACGACAGAGATTTTTAGAAATCAAACATCAAAGAGCAGCCATTTAACTTGAATGTGTGGAAACAGCAAAAGCGTCATTTATAGAGGTGGACCAGGAACACGAAGGTTAACGTTTTTGCCAAATCATCAGTGAGTGAATAGAGTGGGATGGCAGATGTAAGGCTGACAGAAACAATAAGCTTTACGGGAAGCTTTAAGAGCCCCACTACCCTGAGTCCCACAAGGACCAACTAATCTGCAAGTACTGGAATATCAACTCCCAAGTCATCACGTCACTGAAGATGCTCCCCATCTGCCGCATGGAAGCTCCTAAACCGCTAATATTACAAACCTGCTACATGAAAATTATGAATAAAGACTACACAAATTTATGTCTGCAGTGTTTATGTTGCAATTTATCAGCATAACCCCCCAAATGCAAACAAGTATACCACAATAGAGTGTTCTCTTTTTGTCCTTTATAGACCATTTAATTACACAGTAATTCTACTATGATTGTGTGCACTTTAATCAGAGAAAATATATTTAAATAATAAATCAAAGCAGGCAAAAATTAAACTACTAAACCTATGCAACTAATCTATTCTCAATAGACTCAATGGAAATAGTACAGAAAAGGAAAGTACCATCCATGAGATCATATTTATAATCAGCTCAACCTTTTATTAATCTCCAGAGTTTAAATGGTGAAGATGTATTTCCCCTCCTGCTGTTGATCTTTGATTTTTACTTCATGATTAGAAGATGTTGTACTTTTAAACACAGGTACAACTTAATCTAAGAAATGACTTAGCTCCATTATTGTTTGCATGAGTGAGAGGCAATAAGTTACGAGTGTGAAGGGCATGCCCATCACTGTGTGAATTTGCTGAGGTGTTAATAATGCGTTGTCTCTCCAGCAGACACGTAAGGTTATGACTCATTCAAAGACCACATCAAAAGACGTTTATTCAGGGTGACAACGTTCGGAAAGGAGAGACATTTCATTTTCACTCATTTGAGAGATTAGTTGTGATGTCAGGGACATGGATCCAAAGGATTTAATCAGTTGCTTATTCAGCCCATCTCCGAACAGGTGTGCCTGTTATCAACTATGCAGCCTTTTACTTGTGCCAGATTTCCTGCTTTATAGAGAGAAGGACTGGCCCTGAAGCACAACAATGACGACCTGGAGAGACAACTCAGCCGGGGGTAATGTAAAAACAAAACAAGATTTTATTCCTGATTAATTTTCTTCAGATGCAGACATATTTAGCCAAGTATATGGCTTTAACTGATGATGTGAAATCACATAATACTATTTAGGAATTTGTGTGTACAATGTTAGTGCAGTTATGAAACATTTCATAAGTCATTGTATTAAATGATCTGAACTGCTAAAACAGAATGTAATTATATCCACTTGCAGCTAAAATGTGTGTTTGGAAAATTGTTTACGAAAAATGTTACTTTAAGTTCTGACAGCCAACAATCCATTAATAAACCTGTATGCTATCATTTGCGTGCCTCATCTCTGTATGTAATACACTAAATGTGACATTCATTATGTAAGGTATTTGAAATAACTGCTCCAAAGGGTAGTCATGGCTGTAATTATGTAGCTGACCCATGGTTATGGACTGCTTCTGAAGCACTGCAAGAAACCATCAGTTCCATTTCACCTTATCACTTCATTTTCGCAGGACAGGAGTTAATTTGCACAGTTGATCATTCATTATATCTGCTTTGTTAGCACAGTCGCAGAACTCTACTGGACACAGATTTTACCCGAAGCTACGTGAGGGACTTTTTACACACCCAGTAGTCTATTGATGCTGGCTGATAGGATATTGTTGTCGTGGCATGAATATATATAATCAGTAAATGAGCTCACATTAACCGAGAGCTGGGTTCATGCGTTTAAAATGAGTGGTTTTCTGATAACACTTCACTGATGCAGGAGGCTGCGCCAGCTGTTTGTCACCATCCAATTAGGTCAATTATTATAATTATTATAGGACTAAAACTTTGGTCACTTAGACTCGTTGCAACTCACAGAGTGACAGGTGGTTGAGGTGCTGCTGTAGCTATAACAGGCTACCCCTGCAACATCCAATCAAAGACCTATAGTAATTATGTAGGAATGACTTTGCATCAAAAATGAGTTGCAATTGGATATAATAGGATAACATTAAATACAGACGAGGGTATTACACAAGAGCCTGTTCATTCCCGAGGTAATCTATAATGCTCTGGCAGGTCGGGCCCCTAATTGACGGGTCGCACTTCGTCCAGTCTTACCTGGGATCTCCTGAAGAGGAACATGTGCGAAGCTGAATCCTTTCCCGATACAAGCTTCCCTCACATCGCTGCAGTTCCGTGCCTTAAAATCTGCTCTTGCTGCAACAGACAGCACAGAAAAAGTGCAAATGATGGTCTCTAGTCTGACCATTGTTCACTTCTGTGAAGATCCTTTTTGTTTAAGCCGTATCCTTGCTGATAAAAAAAAACTCCCTGCAATAGATCCGCAGGTACTTAATGACTGGGCGTGTAATGGTTGCAACGCAACTATTAGTGTCTACCAACACATTTCCCAAAGCAAAACGGGTTTCTAGTGCAACCGATAATGATTAAAAGTCCCCCGGCGCCGCAGAGAAAGAGGACTGCGAGTGTGGAGGTGCCACATGAATCCAGGCAGTGCGTTTCCCGGCGTGTTGACTCAACTTCGCTGAGCAGACGACCCTGGTCGCTCAGTTGAAGAGGAAATGCTGTGTGGAGAGACGCGCTCTGTGCTCACATCAGATTCACCGGCGAGGGAAAGTGGAACACAAAATATGGAGTGGAATCCAGCCTCATCCCTTTTAGTGAGGGCCATTGGCAAATTTAGACCCTTTTTAAGGGGGTTCAAGTCCCCTTAAATTTATTCTCAGCCCCTCTAAATATATATTATTTATATTTATTATATATCTATTTTAGTGCTTCAAGTTAGAGTTTGCAAACTTGTCTGTTAGCGACAGAGGACAAACAATTACAGGTGCAAAGGGCTTAAAACTGTTTTTTTTTTACAGATGCCATGCACCTGTAACCCAGTCAAGGAAAGGATCAACGGAACGGGTTGCGAAGTTTAACGTTGGTAGTCCCCAGATAAGAAGTTGGTCATGGCGAAGATTAGAACCCATATTGAAACATTCAACTAAAAATCCTGAATGTTAGAACATTGTGTCAAATTGGTTATTAATGTGGCTATGTGTCAGGTTTAGTTCCTTGCAACACTTTTGCAAGGGACTGTATCCTCGTCACAGTCTCCTTCTCATTAGGGGCTGAGCCCCCTTAAAAGTTGGATCCTGGAATCGCCCCTGGGGGGCTGTAGGTCGGCACTTACCAGCAGAGATGTTGTAGGTCTAATAAATAAATAAGAAAAAATACATAGGCAGGATGGTGGGTGATATGTTTGTGAAGTTACTGTAATACACATAAAATACACATCCAGCTGAACATTGATTTCTAACTATTACAGAGAATCTGTAAAACACTGTAGGAATATTTGAAATATTAGTGATACAGTAGATAACAACTTGTCACTGCTCCAAATCCTTATTGGTCTATTCGGTTCTGTTTTCTAAGATGTTTTTAATATAATATTTGAATATACGGTATGCATATGAACATTCGTGCAATTTAAATGTGGTTTATTCGCCTTCTAATTTCTGATTCTAAATATGATTTAAAACACTTAACCATCCTTTTTTGGCCTATGTGGTATGTTCCAGTGTTGAGATTTGACTCAATTCAGAAAATGTAAATGCTGACAGTTTTTTTCACATTCATCTGACACTAAAGCGGAACACCGGTTGCATGGTATCAAACTGTATTAACTAGAGGATGTAAAGGATGGGATGAAGACCAGAAGGCAAGCTTTCATGGTTTTATTGATTTTGGAACAGCTTGATCCCAGGGTAGATCAACAGTGGATTATCATGACTGCCAACACTGTGTAGGGTTCCTATTGCTATGGGACACCACATTTTGAAAGGTGCTTTAAAGTGACTTGATTCAGAAGGTGACACAGCCCTGGAATATTTTGGATCAAAAATCCAAATCCACTGCTTTTATGAGGTCATTGCTTTTAGGAAAGTCAGTCATTTTTGTTAACAGATTTAGTTGGCTATAATGTTTTTAAAAATATTTCTGTTGACCACAGTAGCATTTTCTCTTGAGCAAAAAGCAACGTTGTTGACATTGTGAAAGTTGGTAGAGGATCAAATTCAGAAAACTTATCAAACTTCCACGCAGAGTTTGAATCACAAACCACACTCTCATGTGTCTCTGTCTCAGATGTTTTGGAGTGTGTGTGATCATGTGAGGCTATTGTTTATGTTGTCTGAGGTACTAATGCAATCTCATCAGCTGATACTGATTTCTTGTGAGACTTTTTGACCTGGACAAGTCACAGTTAATTAACGTATCCAACTTTGAAGCTCAAGGGATGGTTTCATCCAAATTATGTTTTTTAATACAATGAAAAATAAGTTAAGTTAAGTTACGTTAAAATAGCTGTCAAGTTGCAAACAAAACTTTAAAGCTGCAGGGAAAGGTTTCTGTGTGTGTGTTTGTGTGTTTACGTGTGTGTGTGTGTGTGTGTGTGTGTGTGTACGTATGCGTGTGTGCCTGTGTGTGTGTGTGTGCGGGTGCGTGTGCGTGTACGTGTGCATGCGTGCACATGGGCTGCCTTCAGTCCTGCCATTGCACACCATGAATACAATGTATGCATTTTCTATTTTCAGATACATTGCACTGCCAAAACATGTTTTCACTCCAGCTCTTTTGGGATTCCCACGCACTCCCGGACCAGTCAAAGAGATGTAGTCAGAACACACTGTGTGTGTTCTGAGTTTATCTTGGGGTCTCCTTCCAGCTGGTCCTACCCAGCCCTCTTCCAAAGGAAGGTGGGAAAAAAAATAGTCAGTAACAAACTCAAGTTCAGTTAAACTGAGGATGCACTGAAAATAGTTTTATTTTCTTGGCATAACAATAAACACTGCAGCCACTGAAAAGACTAAACTACAACTTTAGTGATCGCTTGACAGGGCAGAAAGCTTCAAACAGGATATAATTATACTCAAAACTGTCAACCTTCATCAATAGCTAATATGAAGAACATATTATCAGGCAAAGGTACACACACTCAAGCAACCAAGATAAATAACCCATATGATCCAGCAGGTTCAGTTCACTGACGGCTGCGTAATCAGCACCTTGGAGAGCGCCACATCCTCACCAGGTACCTAAAACACCTCATCTTAGCTAC
Source organism: Etheostoma spectabile (assembly GCF_008692095.1). Taxonomy (NCBI): domain Eukaryota; kingdom Metazoa; phylum Chordata; class Actinopteri; order Perciformes; family Percidae; genus Etheostoma; species Etheostoma spectabile. The sequence goes on along the minus strand of NC_045743.1, from coordinate 7,465,024 downwards.
TAATGAAAAGGCAACAGTGCAGCTTTGAGATCATGTAACATTGCGGAACCTTTTCACCTTATCTCAGAATGAGAACAATCACCTGTGCAGAGTCCTTATTTGGCTGCTTTTACTTGCACCCTTATTTTTTGTCACCAGCCAAAGGTTATGGGGGTCAAAACATCTCCACATGATCCACCATGGATCACTGCAGTGGGGACCACTCACTGTTAAATGCTCGCACATAATATTGGTGGGTGATGATGGTCGGATGTGTTATATGTTATGCTTATATCATTGTTTTACATGAGCTTGTGTAAGGGGTTTAAGTACATGTTTTACATTCATGTGTGATATAATTCAATGTATTTTATATTCAAGTCTGTGTGTGCATGGTGTTTCACTTAGCTGCCAGACCAATGTTGAAGTTGCCCCTTTTAGGTCAACCTGTAGGCGCCAACATTGACTGTAAATTATTCAGTTCAATTTGTAATCATGTTCATATTTGTATTACAAAGGTCTGTGTAAAAGTATTGAACAGAAAACCCTATGGTCAGTAAAGAAGGAGGCCAGTTGCTCTGAGTGGAACAAGTTTCATTTAAATAAATAAGTGACGATCAGAAGGGTTTTTATGTTTTTGAATAGAATTTAAAATGCAAATGGTGAATGTAGATAAAAACTAACTGATTTCTGCCACTCCTTTGAATCATGACAACAGCCATAGGAAAATTACTGATTATGTAAATATTTAAAGTGTTCTACCTAACTGGAAGTGGTCTGATGTCATGTGTGGAAAGTACTGAATGTGAACACTGCGCTCTCTCTCAGTGTATGGGGACTAAAGGCTATATGACCCAATTGTAAAGTCAGCATTTCCCTGTGGTCCCTTTCTCTTTGTTGAAATAAATACAGTTTATTGTTCTGCAATCTGATATTACTCTTGAATCTAAGGTCCGATCAACAGCCTGAGTTTCCTGAAGATAGAGCTTGCCTGAGTTTTTTTTGTTTCAAGTCCACATGTATTGTTCCTAAATGTGGTCAACACTGTAGAGACATGTCATTTATGTGACATCTTAAAAAACATCTTTAGACTCTTACCATCACTCACTGGTAGAAACCCACATTCATGCTTTTATTACCTCCCGTTTGGACTACGACAATGGAGTCCTGTCCGGGGTCCCCAGCAAAACCTTAGACAGGCTCCAGTATGTCAAAAACTCTGTCGCCAGGATCCTCACCCACACCAAGAACTGGCAGCACATCACCCCAACCCTCATCCACCAATCCTCCTTCTTACCTACAAATCCCTCCATGCTCTGGCCCCACTGTACCTCTCTGACCTCCTCCATCCATGCACCCCACCTCAAAACCTGTGGTCCTCAGACGCTGGCCTGCTCTGCACACCCCACACCAGACTCTGTAACTTCTGAGACAGAGCATTTAGTGTTGCAACCCATCCCTCTGGAACCCCCTCCCTGCAGATTTCCAAAATGCTACATCCCTGCACATTAAAAAAACAACAACTCCTGAAACACCACCTGTTCACTACGGTCTACAACCTTCCTTAGCTTGGCCACTGCAATTCTTTAAAGTGTCCTTAAGTTTCAGGAAAGGCGCCGTATAAGTCATTATTATTATTATTATTATTATTATTATTATTATTATTATTATTATTATTATTATTATTATCATTATTATTATTATTATTGTTATTGTTATTGTTGTTGTTGTGTTTAGTTATTATTAATAATGTTATAAGAATGGCATGCTGTTTAAACAACATATGATCTCTGTCATTTTAGTTTGAGAAGAAAGTATTTTGCATGACAAGAGGTTGCTTGTCAAGAAAATGTAAACAACAGTTGTTTAACCCATGCAAACAAATTAACAATGCTACAGTTTTCCCTGTGAGCACATGCTCATCATGTGTTTGCGCATTTCACACAATAACCTCATTTGTGATATGATTCAACCATCCACCAGATCAGCTGATGTGTTAGTTTCACCAACTACCCAAAAAGTCCAATAAATATGGTCTGAGGTTTTAAAAAAAGGAGAAAAAAAGAAAAAGGAAAACTGATAATGTGCAGGGATTGTCTGTATTCAAATAAGTATTGAAATTGATTATGCCTTTTTTGCCCTTTGACATCTTTGTTTTTTGCTGGCTTATAGCCAGGTTCATTAGCTTATTGATTCATTCAGCAGTTATGGAATGTGTTCCTGAAACTATGTTTATGTAAGGCTTCTTGAATTGTTTTCAGTTTGTATCCAAGAGCGCACCACATGAAGTATGTATTTGTGTTTGTTTTGTTTTGTTTTTTTGTGACATTTTTAGTAGCTATTGAAACCTGTTGTACCTCTGAGCTTTACTCCCTTTAAATCCTTGTTATTGCTATTGTTGACATTAAAGGAATACTTTAATCAATAATAACAATGAATGTAAACAACCAAAACCATACTCAATTATTTCTGTCAATGGCAAGTGGTCTCTTTACATGCTGATGAAATTTAGAACAGTTATCCAAGCAAAGCATTAGTTCAGTTAAGATGTTTATATATGACTGTTGCATCAGTGATCTTGGGTTCAGGCTATGAGGCAATGGCTTCTTCACAAAACATTTCAAAGTCAACATTTCTCCTCAGCGTTCAATTTCATGTAATCTTCCTAGAGCTACCAACATAGCAGCCATGTTTGTGCAAACATTCAGATAAATCTGTTAATCTGCTATTTGTTTCAGCATTAGGAGCATGTGCAGGATGATGGTTTTCCACAGAAAGACACACCAATCTGTAGAGTAGCTGAAAGCACATGACATTTAACTCCTAACCTAGAGAGTCGGCATGGGACAAAAACATCTGTATTGTAATGTTTGTTAGACATGATTTGCTAAGATTTCTAACACACAGACATCTTCATTGCTATATGTGTTGTGATATTAAAGCAGAGGTGTTCATTTCTTTCCTGCAGACTATAAACCCTTTGTCAGTTCATCACTGGCTCACATTTACATTTAAATAAACAAACATGGCTCCTTTTGTTGTTTGTTGTTGCATGTATCACATTGACTATTTGTGCAGCCTTGGTCATTTCTACCATTCAGCCATTGTTTTATTTATTCTATTTTTTTGGATGTTGGATCATGTACTCATCTCTGTAATTCAAACATGTTAACTGGATTGACCACACTGAAAACATTGAAAGGAGGATTGCTCACACAGCCATTTAAAGCCATTCTTGGACCACTGTAGAAAAGTCCCAATTTCTAGCAGTTGTCATACCATATCACCTGAATGGATAAACATTAGTGCACCTACAGTCTATGCTGAGCTAAACAAAACTGCGTTGTTATACTTTGCACCCTGGCCTTGGGTAATCTCACAAGATCCACTTTTTCTACAACTGCTGCTTTTGCATTATCACCATTTTCAAGAAGGTTTTCATGAAGAGTATATTTGTTCATACTAGGCAAATAGTTGATTTCAATATGCCTACGTTTCTATCGAACAGATGATCTATCTTAAGAGAAGGTCTGGTTAAATACAGGTTGCATTAAGAAAAAATAAATAATAAAAATTCTATTCATATCATAAAACTTTGAACTTCCTAATGCACTGTTAACGCTGTTGTTTGCCATTTCAGGAGTGTTTTTCCTACACAGATTTCATGTTGTATTGTAGATGACTATCTTGCAATGCATTACTTATCATAGAGTTCCCTTTATCATGACACATTACATCAAAATATTGTGGAAGTATTGTATTGTTGGTTAACTTAAGATTACCCTGGATTTATAAGTGATAAAAAAGAGAGAAGAGAGAGCTAAGCAATAAACAACTCATAAACAATGATATACGTCAATAACGTCCTACCTAAAGTTTTTGTATGTTGCTAAAAAACTGCACAAACTTCCTAAACAGCCTTTTTTAAATTGAAAAAGAGGACAAGAATATTTCTTAAATCTTTTTAATTTTCTCTCTAAAGCTCTTCAAGTGAAAGAAACTCACCACAAACCAACTTGCTTCGAACTGAGAACCTCTAAACACTCAGATAAAAAAATAATTTCAACTGTTTAATGCAGTGAACTTTTCAACTTGCAAAACCAACCCACCCCTCACTTGGGAAACTGGGACATCAGTGCATGTGAAAAAGTTATCGTGTTTGTGTTGTTTTTTTATCAGCCTCTAAACAATTCTTATTTGATGTCTATTGTTTTAGTTGTGTTTTCTGGCATTGAAAAATTGAAATGCCTCCCAGGGAGAAATAGCCTGTATCAAGCTATACCTTTGGCAACTGTGTCCCCATGTGTACACATCTAAGATTTGAAAACAGGCTTTTGCGTGAGTAGTCTGGAGCTGTGGGTAGAAATAACATCTACTGCTCCGAGGAAACGGAATCTTAATCCACTCCCAGTGAAAAGAGATGTTTCAGCAGAGGACCCGCTGAGAAAGGAATAAACAAACACTGGTTTCACCGATGCTAAATAAGTATCCTAATCAAAATAATTACACAGTTCTTGAGTCTAAGGGGTTACCTAGCAGCTAAACCCTTCAATGTGCACCCACTCCCAAACCTGAACCGAGAGTGGGCACCTGTGGATTTTACTGGAGATGAGGTTTTGTGAAATTGCTTGTTGAGCTCCTCTTGAATTGCTATTGCCTACATCTGAGACCACTTCACCCTGGGTGTCCTTTAAACATGAGGCTCAAAACAACTTCATGGCTACCAGGGTCACAAACCTCTCAACCAAGTCTGTAATTTGATGTGGAATATGCCACACAAATAAAATCAAGTAAAGTTTAAACTAATTCATTCTTATTCTAACCCACCAATGTGTCTAAAATGCAAAAGCAGAATTTGAAAAGGCTACATTTCTGAACAATTATCTGCTCACAGAAACATTTAGACTGACAGACAAACACTAAAAGAAGCTCAAATGGCAATTTGATGGAGGCGTTGAAATAAGTTTTAGTTTCACTGAATGAAGTTGAAGTGTCACTTTAAGTTTGAGTGCTGAGTGAAGTCCTGAAAGCTTTTGAATTGCCATTTGAAGGGAAAGAGATGAAAGCAGTATAAGTGTCAGTTGACATGTAAGTGGTAAACGTAGTTTAAGTGTCAGTGAAAGTGATCAGTGAGTGTACTGTAACTTTCATTTCTATGGGGTCATCAATTTGACCGTTGAATCTCCCGTGAAGCTGAGGAGCTTCATAGTGTATAAAATATTATAATATTTTATATTTTATGACAATGGCAGTATTCCTGTAGAGATAACATGACACCTCACTTGGACACAGTTCTTTTAACTGCAGATTGTAATCATTTTTAAAAGAACTAATCACATTCCATCAGGTGCAAAGCTAATTGCCGTCTCCTGAAATCATGTCAAGTGATTCTAATTAAATCAGTTTGAACTACGTTTTCACTGAGGGTTTCCTTATTGCATATTTAATGTGCAGACTTAACGTGCAAGTGATAATTTGCTACTGTCACACATTGATGTTGAATTTATGTTTATGATCTCTTTTCCAAAAGGTTCAGATTAGCACAAATAAATTAAGATAATTTACAGACCATAATTAAAAGAAATGAAAACCTTACTTATAATCAATTTAAATGTTAAGTCGCAATATCCATGCTAATCCTTCGTTATCGATGGCTGTGCAAGGATGAAACTTCAAAAAAAGAAAAACTTAAAAATACCTTCAAACCTTAAATGCACTGATTGGGATGGAGTCAAGTCTTCTCCACTTTTTTGGGCTTTGTTATAATGTAAACCTTTTATTGTGTCATAATTATGCAATAATATGGTTTCCCAAAGTCATGTATCTCAAAAAAAGACTCAAAACCAGCAGAGTCCAACACATGAAGAGCACAATATGTTTCTTCTCACTTCTGGGATGAAACTCCTGTACAAAAAGTGGCTCTTGTTCCTTCATCATTATTATATGATTTATAGTATTCATTATATAGACATGTGCATCTGGTAGAATTATACTTGTTCACTGTAAGGTGATAGTTATATCCCATATTCAAGTCAAGTCAATTTTATTGGTACATTTTTATTTATATCACAAATTGGCCGCAGGGGCTTTACAGTCTACACAGCATAACTTCTGTCCTTTCGACCCTCCCTTCCAATGAGTATGAAACTACCCCAAAAGGCAAAAAAATGGGAAGAAACCTCAGAAAGACAGACAGACATGCAATAGATGTCAATTGTGGTGGTGATTTTCTCAGGACAGATTTTAAAAGCAGGTCAAAACAGCATCAAACAGACAAACAAAAAAGGAGGAGAGAGGAGAGAGAGAGAGGGAGGAGAGAGGAGAGAGAAGAGGAGAGAGAGAGAGAGAGAGAGAGGGAGAGAGAGAGAGAAAGAAGAGAGAGGAGAGGAAGAAGGAGGTGAGAACTCCTGGAGGACAGAGGCCCAGGAGATAGAGAGTGAGGGTCCCAGGCGGCCGAGGTCAGCACAGAGAAGCATGTGAGAGAAATGAGAGAGCCAGAAAGAAAGCAAGAGAGGAAAGCAGAGAGGAGGAAGCGAGAGAGAAGCAAGAGAGAGAGAGGAGGGAGAGAAGCAGAGCGAGAGAGAGAGAGAGGAGAAGCAAAGAGAGAGGAGGGAGAGAGAGAGAGAGAGAGAGAGACGGTGAATCCTGGAGGACAGAGACCCAGAGATAGAGAAGTGAGTCCAGGACGGCCGAAGGCCAGCACAGAGAAGCGTGTGAGAGAAGAGAGAGCCAGAGAAGAAAGCCAGAAGAGAAGGAGAGAGAGAGAGAAGAGGAGGGAAGAGCGAGAGAGAAAGGCGAGGGAGGAAAGCAAGAGAAAGCCGAGAGAAGAAAGCGAGAAAGAAAGCAAGAGAGAGAAGCAAGAGAAAGAGAGAGAAGCAGAGAGAGCGAGAGAGAAGCAAATGTGACGAGAGAGAAGACAAGACCCAGAGAAGAAGAGGAAGAGAGGGAGAGACGGCGAATTTGGGCAGGACCCAGAGGAGAGAGCTGTGGCCAGGAGGGGTATGCACAGAGAGCCAGAGAAGAGAAGCAGAGAAGCAGAGAGAAAGCGAGAGAGAAAGCGAGAGAGAAAGCGAGAGAGAAAGCAAGAGAGAGAGAGAGAGAGAGAGAGAGAGAGAGAGAGAGAGAGAGAAAGCGAGAGGCGCACAGCAAATTCTTCTGACTTCTTTTTAGTTAATTAAATGTCACATTTGTACCCACACCTTACAGGTACATTCAAAAGTGCCAAATTAGAGGCATGGGTGATAAATTGGGCATCTCTGCGTGATAACTCTTCTCCATCTTCGGTGAAGTATGGCCAGAGAGGTCCCACACATCCTCCACAAGCCCGAGGCAAGGGAAGACTGAATGTTTTTTCATTACTCATTCTTCATCACCTCAGCAATTGCATATTGCCTTAGAAACAAACGTGTCTTTGGGGCATGTCTTGGGCAAAGTATGAGAAGTGAATCCATTATATAATAAAGAACGATCAACAGTTTCAGTATACAAATACAGCAAGTAACAAAACACATTTTCTCTGTGATAAATCCTGTGTGTCTACTCCAATCGACTAGCCCTGTACAGGTAAACCAAAATGTACTGTAGTTTGTAAACCTTAAAAGCAAAAATGCAATTAACGCACTTACCTAATGCACAGTTTTAGATTATAATCCTTTCCAATCTTCCACAAAGCATAGCCACTACTCTTTTCCCCCATGGGACCTGCTGATTCAGAAAATGAATTAGCATTCTCCTAACATTGGTTGCAGTCTAATCTGAATGTGAAGCACCGTAAGGAGAGAAATTCCACCTGACAGCACCTGCAAACACTAGCAAACAACCAGGGTAAAGCAATAAAGCTGGGTAGATTAGCACATAAAGATAAGTGTGCTGTCAGTAGACCTGACCATTTCAATGATTTATCTTTAGTCTGATGGCCATGGCTGCCCTAGTCCAGTCTGGGCTTGTTCGTGGTAGTGGTGTTTAAAGACCGTGGCTCGTTTCAAGTACAAACACTTAGCTGGCCATAATTGAGAACGTTTTATTATGTTGCTAAAGATTTTGCAAATATCTGAAGATTGATTACTTAAACATGTGCTCCTGATCACATTTAATGATGAGTAAACAAGTGTAATCTCTGCAATTACTCTCTAATTAGTTTCACACGCAAGACACTCACTGTGGAGGGACAGTTTTATAACATTGCAGACAACAAAGCTATACAAATCTATCAATAAAATGACCCATTTATATCAAGGGACATTACATTGACCTGCTTTAAAATTAAATTTTTCACTCCCGTTTGCTACACCCTACATTGGCTCCGCGTGCGTTTTTGGAATCAATTTTAAGATTTTATTGTTTGTTGTCAAGGCCTTAAATGGCCTGACCCCGAGATTTAACGCTGCACAACCGGTCATTGCGGTCTTCAAATCATCTGGTTTTAGAAGTCCCAAGGTCAAGGTATAAACAATGGGGCAATCAGACTTTTGCAGTTGCTGCCTTGAGACTCTGGAACAAGTTACCACCTGATATTCACACTGTTACAGATGTAGTTTTTTTTAGGTCCAAACTCAAAACTTGTTTGTTTAAAATGGCTATTAATACAAAGTAGGGGTGTGACATTTTTGCTCCACTCCTCCTGTTTCTATGTAAGCTTTTCTGATTTCACTGTTTTCTATGTTTCGTTCTTTTTGTTGTATGATACGTTGTTTAATTCTTGTTTTCTGATGTGAAGCACTTTGGATGCCTGCCGGTTGCTTTAAAGTGCTATATAAATAAATGTTGATTGATATCACTGCCTGCAATTTATGTAACCCTCCATTTCCTGGGATTGCATGCAAGTGAAAAGTCATTCGTTTTCAACCAGTGACTTGTTATATTATATCTGCATTTGGATCTCCATGGCATTTCTTCATTCTACTGATGTTCAGCGAGACAGATTTAATATGCTGTGCAATCCTTCAAGCTTTGCCCCTTCTCTACTCCCAAGGCATCTAATGCAGCATAATGAATCAGTGGCAGATACTCTTAGATAGATCCTGTGTCAACGTCAATGGTATGGATCTATGAAACTTTCAGAAATGATCCAAAACATGTTGTGCATTTGGAATTCTGCGGTGCTTGTTATAAAGGTCAGATGAATGTATTTGAAGTTGTGCATTAAGTTGACTGATTACTCAATTAAATAAATCCCACACAACATGTCTAAAAATGATGGTTGTGTAACTTTAAATGTATACATTAATATCCATACTGCAATAATAAAAATAAATGCAACAGCTTTGGGCTGACATAAGGGGCATCCTTTTTTTCATTCTCACCTACTCATCTGCACTTTTTTCATGACAATGCAGCCATGAACAAATTTCCTTTAATTCTGTCATTTAATTCAATACATTTTTGAAATACTTTTTCAATGATTGAAAAAAACATGCCAGGTGTTTGTTTTTCATTAGGGTAATAGGGGAATGACAAACATTGGGCCTTGAACTGGTTTGAAATCACAACAGTGATCCAAAACAGACCAGTAAATATGTCTTTTTTGCCTTGTCATGCTCTTCTAAATGTCTAGAACCTGGCTCCACGTATCACGCAGACCACCCTGCTTAACCGTAGGCAACTTTTCGATGGCTACTTCAGTTTTTCATTTAGCACAGCAGACTGAAGTCTTCACGACTGTGCCATCATGAAGAGGAGCGGAATGGATCAATACAACCCAATTAGAAACACCGTATCTCTTGGATCAAAGGCCTACTCCCATCTTAGAAATCTGACTACTAGAAAATTACATTACTATAGAACCCAGTGTTCTAGTGACAGCGGCATCCCATCCTTTGACACTCCACCACTGCCACTCCCAGAATACAAACAGTATTTCATTGTTATGGCCCTTATGCAATCAATTTCAGTCTAAGGCTAGTGGTCAATCACTTTCCAATGACGGACACACAGAGCCAGCAAATAAGAGTGGGGGGGAGATGGGCTTGACAAAGCTCCTGTAGTCCGACGCCTTTTTGCTGTCTGAGGTCCGTTGTGCTGGGTTGAGCAGACTATAGCACAGGGGGTTGTAAACAACACAGCCGGGACAAACAAACCAAATCCTGACACTCCTTGGCTCCTCTCCGGTTTAATCCTTCGCTGGCTCTGTATCTGCCAGAAACTATAATGATTTGGACTATTCTGGGCGCCTGGAAGATGTTCTGAAAATATATTGCAAGTCAAATTACCTGTGGGAATCGGTAAAACACAACACACCTGATGGCTCATAAACACAGATAAGACAAGATGGATGGGAACAGAGAATGTGCAACGGCATTCAGACTGTTGCTGAAATGTAAGCGCTCTAATAGCATGCATTTAATTTGCGTTGCTGTGTGCACAGGCATGTTTATGAAAAAGCAGAGGCATTAAAAAAAGTGCAAAACAGCATGTATGTATGTCAATGTGTAAGCATGTGTGTTTTAAGGGGTCAGAATTCATTTTGGCCACCAAGGTCCAAGAGGCAGATTGCAAAACAAAAATCACTTCACTGCACAATTTATGCATTTTACGCAAAAACAGCCCAATAATCAAGGTCAGACTAATACATTTCCTGACTTTTGTTATTGCCATTGGATTCCTGTAAACTAACTTATGCTGGAAACTTAAATTGGTTGCCTTTTTTTTGAACAATGAATCAAAAAGATTCCTAAAATTGCACCAGAGTGATGTAATCATCACTTTACAAAGCTCCTTCCATTAACAAAATTACAGCATACGCTTCAGAATTAAAATTCAGTTTCTAAGACATATTTACATTTTCAAAGCCCTCTCACCAGGGATATCCTCGGTGTATTGTCTCAGATGACAGCATCTCCATATTCTTCGCAAGAAATGTCAAGAAAAAATAAAATAATTGTCTGTCTTTCTGAGCCTCAACAAAGAGCATTCATCTTGTTCCACCCAAGGCACTGCAACCAACTGTTTTGGCATATTTCTCAAGATAAACACAAAAAAAAGCAGTTTCTATGCCCAGTGTGTAGCCAACTACACATTTTTAGAATAGAATTACCTGTGTTTAGTGTTTTCAATTTATGTACCAAGATAAGTTTGCTCTATGAATTTTCATGGCAGATTGTACGTATCCATTAACCTATAATTTTGCCTAAAATGTATTTATTTTTACCTCAATTTCACTTTTCTGTCACAATCTTAGCACATGCTGCAACATCAAAGTGTGTCTATTTCACTCTTGGGCCTGTCATGTGTTGAGCTTGCATGTGTGTCTCATTGGGTGTGATTGTTAAATAATAACTGTTTTTAGCGCACCTGCACCAGATTAATAACTGGTCAGAAAGTCAAACGGTATTTAATTGATACACTTGAGAATTTCTAAGTTTCAGGTGAAAATGTTCTATCTGACATGCCCTGAAAATAAATCAAAAAGCTGAGAACAAGTCCAGAGGGGCTGTGAATCTTCTTCTGATTAAAGTGAATTTCCATCAAGGAAGTGACACGCTCTGAGAATTCAACACTGCCAGTATGCAAGGGTCCAGGCACCTTGGGGACCCCAAGTCTAATTTGTTTCAAACCTAAAAGGCAGATAACAGTACTGATCTGACAGCCAGCGAATTCCCAGCTTCCCTCATCAAGAATACATCCAATTTCAAACACCAAACTGCTTGAAACAAAAATGAAGAAGAAAAAAAAAATCTTTGAATGACTGAGAGTTGGATGTGAGGGAGGGGGCCTTGAGGAATCCTTGATATACACAGGATTGAATCACGATTAGCCTTAATATTCTGACTCTATGTATGGTCCAACATTTTAATTAGTTTTATTGGAAAGTCACAAACTTATTGAAGCCCGACGAACAAGCAAAAGGTTAATACCCAGATTTCTTTATTTAAGTCTTTCAGTAAAAGGTGAGATTAAGGTCAAAATGTATTCTTATGTTGTTGTAATTTCTGAACAATCTCTGACAATAATTTCCTTTAGGATTAATAAAGTTCAATCTTAGCTCTTATCTTAAAAGTTGTTCATGTTCTGCTGTGGTACTTTTTCAACTGACATGCTCCTTTGGCTGAACCCTGTTACATTACAGTACATTACAGTAGGTGCAAGTTTCAGTATAGTGGATATGCTGAAGATGCTGTCGAGCACAACATTTTGGAGTAAATTATGTGCATCATGTTCCTTTTGCCCTACATTTCAGGGCAAACTATTATAGAGCCAATATCACTTTTCTGTATATCCACTTACATTCATTCAGATAATAATAATAATAATAATAATAATAATATAATAATAATAATAATAATAATTAGCATTAGCCAAATATGGTTTGGAGCTTGTAATGACACTAGAATTACATTTTCTAAATGAAAGTATTGATGTAACATCTGCAAAATGTTGTTGAACAAAACTGGCAGGAGAAAGGGTTGGATCATACTGTTGGTGAAATCAACGCGGCTGCAGTCAAAGCAAAAAATGATGTAATTCAAGGGCAAGATGATAATGTAATTAAAAAGTAAATGGTACATTATTCAACTTGTACCTGTTAGAAATTGTGTGAGAAAGTGACAGATTTCTGGAAGTTTACAGTGGGCTGTAATTGAAATAAATAAGCCAGCCAGTAAACTAATTAAAGAAGAGAAACAGTGGGCCAGAGCAGAGATCTAATGAAGAAGCCATGTATATCTTAATGGAAATGTCCAACAATATCATGCATGGCCATTTTGGAAAGTGAGGTTTGAAGCCACCAGCCCGTATTGAGGTCATTGTGTGCCTGTGAGGCAGGAATAACCTTAGCCATTACATCCTTAACCGGAGGCTGGGGTGGAAGTTTGGTCAATTGATAGTTATAAAATATAGTCTCTAAATTATGGCATGGAGATAAGGGTATGTGTCATTTTGTAGCATAAAACCTGTGGTAGTCCTGAAAACTCTTGCATTCAGAACTGACTCTTCTTTTCTCCTTGGTAAGAACCTACATACACCCTGCACATTAGTGAAAATATAATAGAGCAGCTACGTTTTTTATTTATTTTAAATTTGGATCTATTTTAAACAGGGTGACATGGACATGACACATGGCTTGTGACAGGTATCTTATCTGGCTTTTAAAATTGTGATGGCTTTCAAATGTTATGATGTATTTTTGATTGCTTTTTGTAAGTCTGTTTAAAGTGAGAGCAGTGAAGTCTGTCCTGCATTGACAACCATTTATCTAACTTCACTACAATGAGCTAAATAATTCTAAATAGGTCTTATTGTTAGCATTACCTTTGTTCTATAGGACCTTTCCACTGCAACGTTGCCTGTAGCCTTTTCTGCCTGACACAGTGTTTTATTTTGAACATTGATCTCTATTTAGGTATGGGCAAATAAATGCTACAGATTTGTTTTTGTTTTCACTGTTCTGTTTTTGTGTGTTGCTGTATTGAAATTGTATCAAAAAAATGTATAGGCAAGGCAGGCAAGGCAGCTTTATTTGTATAGCACATTTCAGCAACAGGGCAATTCAAAGTGCTTTACACGAAATCAGTTAAACAGATAAAACACAAGGACAAACAGTTAAAAATCATAAGCATTAAAAACTAATAAAAAACATGAATAGACAGTTAAAAACAAATAGACACATAAAACACAAGAATAAAAGTTACAGTGCAGCATAAGAAATTTAAAGAAATGAGCATTAATTTAAAGAAAGGCAGCATCAAAAAGAAAGGTCTTCAGCCTTGATTTAAAAGAACTGAGAGTAGCAGCGGATCTGCAGGTTTCTGGGAGTTTTTTCCAGATATGAGGAGCATAGAAACTGAAAGCTGCTTCACCCTGTTTAGTTCTGACTCTGGGGACAGAAAGCAGACCTGTCCCAGATGACCTGAGAGGTCTGGGTGGTTCATAGTGTAGTAGCAGATCAGAAATGTATTTTGGACCCAAACCGTTAAGGGATTTATAAACTAGCAAGAGTACTTTGAAATCAATTCTTTGAGACACAGGAAGCCAGTGTAAAGACTTCAGGACTGGAGTGATGTGATCCAGTCTCTTGGTCTTAGTGAGGACTCGAGCAGCAGCGTTCTGAATCAGCTGCAGCTGTCTGATTGATTTTTTTAGGGAGACCTGTAAAGACCCCGTTACAGTAGTCAAGTCTACTGAAGATGAAAAGCATGGACCAGTTTTTCCAAGTCCTGTTTACACATAAGTCCTTTAACCCTTGATATATTCTTTAGGTGATAGTAGGCTGACTTTGTAATTGTCTTAATGTGGCTGTTAAAGTTCAGGTCTGAGTCCATGACTACACCAAGATTTCTGGCTTTGTCTGTTGTTTTAATTGTTGAATATACATATATATGTATATATACGTATATACATTTTCATTACAGGGTGTTTTTAGCAGATGTCACTGTTTCATGTAAATAAGTGTGGCCTTCCTCCTCCCTGCACTTGGTGGTAATTGATTGCGCATTTACCTCCCGTTGGTTTGAACTTTGTGTGTTTGTGTGTTTGTGTGTGTGTGTGTGTGTGTGTAGTGTGTGTGTGTGTGTGTGTGTGTGTGTGTGTTATTTAGGTGCTCTTAGTGGTCTTCCAATGTCCACTTGTCCCAGCCTGAGGTAATAATTTTTATGGTTTTTGTGTGTTTATTTATACTTTTTATGTAATACAAGCACTGACCAGTACGAATTTGTCAGATGGCTGTGTAGGATTAGGTAACAGTTTAGGCACACACAGGCACATCCAGCTGGGAGGAGGCCTCGGGGAAGACCCAGGACTAGGTGGAGGGATTATATCTCCAACCTGGCATGGGAACGCCTCGGGATCCCCCAGTCAAAGCTGGTTGATGTAGCTCGGGAAAGGGAAGTTTGGGGTCCCCTCTTGGAGCTGCTGCCCCTGCGACCCGATACCGTATAAGCGGATGGATGGATGGATGGATATTTAGTATATACAGGGTATCAATAGAATACTCATTTAGTACTCACACCAAGACAAATATGTATATACTGTACTTATAGTGCAATCACAGTGGATGCAGTGTAAACAGTTTCCTGTTTATCCCTTTTTAAAAGATGCCTAGAATTTTTGTAATTGTAAGTTAGGAACTTGTTATAAAGTAGACGTACATTTGCCCATCCTAAACCAAAATCCACATCAGTCCTCATTTACAAATGTATCCAGTTTCTCTGGGCTCTTTTGCTCAGTTACAGTGAAATGACCTGAACTTGCTCCATTCTCCCTCCATTACTGAGATGGTGCCGCCACAGAGGTTACAGCTCATTAATTCAAAGCCTGTATGACTTGTGCTGGGATGATGGAGGTTAAGACAGAGGCTTTTCATTTGTAGAAGAATAACTAGACCTCATAAGAAATGTTGTACACTTCTATTAAATTCCCTTAGTGAGTACAGTTCTTATAGGTGAATGTAAACTAAAATGATGCTTCTTTGACAAACAGCTGTTGCTCGTGGTGAAAATCTCTGGTAATAAAATAATTTTGGTTTCTAAGGACAACAGAGTCACCCTGAAACAATACATTATATATGCTCTTATGCATCTTTAGATACTCCTAAAATACAATCCACCCACTAATGTAATCCCACGCATTTCTATAGTTGGAGTTCTTAAATAAAGCACTTCAAATCTCTACATTGACATGTCATTTATAGGTGTATTCCACTGTGTAAAGAGTGCAGTATATTCCCTGGAAAGTTGTGAAAAGAGTACAGGGTTGTGCCGTCAAGTTAGACCATGATAAACTGTACTGTAGTCTTCACAATGTTTGGCCCAATGCACTGTGATTGCTGTCTTTGTGGTGGGCAATTCACTAAAGTCCTTTGAGTCTTTTTAGTCTGGCAGCTTTGTTTCATGTAAAAACTGTCAACGGACAGTTAGTCTCAACCAGACTCTTCAAGCACTCTTTTGATCACATTAGCAGGAAGACTGATATGCATCGAGGACAAAGACATGTAGCTGTGTGTGTAACACGGAAAATCTTTTCAATGAATTGCAGTGGAATGGAGAGCTGTTACTGAAAGGAAATATTGGTTTATTTGTGACAAATGGTACATCTTCAGCAGCAGCCAGTGATGTGTGTCATCCAGCGTTAGCCCCAGCTGTCTCTTTTGACATTGCCTGCAGGAGTATGAGTGTCATATGTGATGTTCAGACAAGTGGGGTCAAACCATCAATTCTCCAGACTGAAGCTGGTGACGGATAATTGCTCGCAGCTTTACTTTGTAAACTTTGCGAGGATAGAGCTGAAATATTATGCTAATTCAGACACTTCAGAGTAATTAGGAGACATAGCGATCTAATAGTAGCTCAGTGGGGAGTCACTCTGCAATGACAAATTATATGATTCATTGGCCACAGAGGAACTGTAAACATATCCTTTCATGTGAGGGAGGTATGAGCGGTATTGCAAATGCTCACACCTGTCTTCAGCAATATGCATTTACATGTAGAGTTCTGCAGAATTACATCAGTGACAATCTTTGGCTATTTTAATACAGTCAATACAGGAAGAAATATATTTTAATAGACTTTATAACATGAGACCATTATTTGTAGAAGCAGACCACGTAATGCTAAAAGATTTATAAAGATGTATAATTTGGCTAATTCTCATTGTTGTATTGAAGACTAAAAATGGCCTGAGCATTGTCCCATTATCAAAATGTTTCCATAGCTGACAAAGGGAGAGTTTTATAAATCACTGAGGTCATCTACTTTTCACCCACAGTGCCCGCAAAAGTACAAAAGATGCATTATGACAAGACCACTTCTTTTCCCCTTTGAGATGAGTTATTAATTAATAAGACACTGCTAAGAGGCTTGTGTATTTCACTTCCCGTGTGGTTTCCTCAGAGAAAATGATTGTGTCATTTGAGCTGTCAGTAAATCGTGGTTTTATTTCACAGAGACCTCTGTATCAGACATTTAATATAGTTTGCAGAAAGACAAGGGAAAATGTCAGATGACGATCAACCACTTTTTATGCTGCTTGAAGGAATAATACACTCTTTACAACCTTTATCCCTTAATGGTACAAGCAACCCAGATTGACAATGCTATGACAAAACTCACCGTCAGAACAATACAGTCATGGGGGTCAGGCCGGTGTAGACTTAAATGGGTCATGTTACCTCAGATGACCTGGCTTCACAACTCTCCTCCAAACCCGCGTCATGCAGTGCTCAGCATTGGTGAGCAAGAGTGCCAGAAAGGAAGAAAAAAATAAAGAGAAACTACCGTAACTGTTTCCCAATCTATTGTATGACATTCTGTGACATTCTCATAGATAGATGATCGCTCATGAATGTAGAACACAAAAGATGTAATGCCAAAAGGAGTTTTTCTTCAAGCGCACGTCATCTAGTACGTGTTTGGAGAGAATATGTTCTTTAAGGGGAAATGAGTTATGCTCAGAACTAAAATGAAAGCTTTGCCTCTCTTCGTTTGAACATAACTCAAGCAGTGAAATGCCTTAAGTGAGATAACACTAAGCCAATGTTTCATGTAGCCATTATAAAACATAAGAATGGGCTAAAAAGACTCACCTGCAATCTTTTGTCTTCTTTGTCTGTTGGAAAATGAATACGTATTTCTCTAAAAAATGTAATTCATGTCTTAAAGACACACAACACCGCACAATATGCTGTCATTTAAATTGTCAGTTATTTTTTATTTTTATTTTTAAATATTTTATATTTATTTTATGGCCATGGCTAGTTGTGTAAGTGAGGACAAACAGTAAGGTGTGGATGGGTGAGGAGTAAGGATGCGTCAGCCTATGTGCTATTCTTGTGAAAGTGTGAATATGCTTTCAGCTAAGACAGTAAACAGAAACCGACACAGAAACTGTGTTAATAAAGTTGTTGTTTCAATAGTGAATAAATATATAAGAGTGTTTGAGGTAGATGGTGGCCCCCATTTCTGTATAGCAATAGTCAATGAAATGTAGGACCACATTTATTGTAATACTGACTTTTACTAAGGATCTTCAGTTCACAGTATTTTTTCTCTTTTTTTACATGAGGAAATAAAAGGATGTCTGTATTGGCTTTCACTTGATCCACCATCTGCCATTTAAAAACCCTCTGAAAACAGTTGCTGTGTTGGCACTGAAAACAGCTTGTTTCCAATTTTATGCTACACAGTAATCCACCAGATATCTCCCACAAAACCCAGTCTGGTGGCAAAATACTGTAATAATGTTGTGTGTGAAGGCCATTTTCTTGTGGTTAAATTCTTTGCAGTACAAATTGACCATTGCTTAAGAGCGTTTTTTACTGTAAAGTGAGGTGTAATGGCTGTGATATGTGACCGTTGAACCACCAGCTGTGCTGCCCTTTCTTGGTTTGTGCTGAGTGAGGATAATGGAGATATATCCAACATGTGTTTCAAACTTAATGACATAATAGACTACAACGTTTGCTTTTTGCCTTCCAAAACATATATAACAGTGCCTCTAAAACTGTTACAAGTGACAAAAACAATTTATAAAATCATTTTCTGATCTTCCACCATAGTTGACTGGATACTTTGTTCATTTTAATCCAGCTCTGTGTCATCTTTGTGGGGGCAGTGTGTTTAGATGAAGAGTGTTTGGCTTTCTTTCCATGGCCCAAGTGCACGGAGCTCGGAGCAGTTTGGCAGATCTCAGCAGACCTCTGTTGCTCAGCTGTGAGCTACATGAGTTTTGTGCACATAGATTTATCATTTAGCATTTTAGCGTCTTTCAGCTCACTGCTGTTTTAGTATTACGGTCCACAACTTTACTGTGTTAGTTCAATCTCACTGCTTTCATCGACCTGTTTTTAGCAGCAGCAGCAGCAGCAGCAGCAGCAGCAGCAGCGGCAGCAGCCATTCAAAGGTTTTTGATAAACACACTATACTTTACAGTACACTATGTACGCCTCTACATTAGCTAAATGCTTATACACACGCATAGGTAAGTTAGTTCTGACAGGATAACACACATGAAATGAGATATTCAATACACAAACATGAAATAGCGGAATATAGTGTTGTGGTGCCACTGTTCATGAACAAGACCAAAAGCCCAGATGGTACATTTTGGATAGTCCCCACAATCTAATACTGATGGAATACACACAGATGTTTCACCACCATTTGCCCTGTTTGGCCTTTCAACATCCCAAACCCAAGAGAAAGTAACCAATTGCATTGTCATCCAGCTTCTCTAAAGCCACGAAAAGACGTTCCTCCATACAGCAATCTGGACCGAAAACTAAGAAAAGACAGCTGCTACACTACAGGTATGTTTGCATCATTTGATGTGGTTGGCATAAGAGTGTTTAGGAAGTACACAATCACAAATAAAGTAAAACACTGTAGTTGTACCAACTCAACATTGCTGTCCCCTCAGTAACACCCCTGAAATTGTCTCTCAGACTGCTGGGCCAGAAAACTGTAGAGCAATTGTTGCTTCGACATCTGCAGTGCTGAAACCTCTGCCAGTACTCTCTTACTGCCTGGCGTAATGGAAATTAGTTGAGCGGATGAAAAAATATTTGAGAGGTTTTCAAGCCAAAGGGAACTTTGACTCCCCAAGGACAGGAAATGAGAGACAGGTGACCGTAGGGGTGAGTGAAAAATAGGACAAAGATTGGTAGCTGTAAATAGTGTGGTTAAAGACATTTCATGTGATTAAGCAACCCAGTATAGAAGCACAGCACTGCTCTATGTTGCACATGACGCCTTTGGGAACTTGAGACTGCAGCTTCTCTCAACCATACCCAAACTGGCCTATATTTTACAAGGACATTTTTGTTGTTGTCGGAGATTTATACATCAAGATCCACATATAACTTGCAACCATTGGTCATTGCCCAAATCATATATTTGTGCTCAAATATATAGGAGTAATTACATTGTAATAGTATTTTTTGGTTATTTCATTTGATAGTATTTCTTGTTAAAAGGCTGCATGGTTGAAATATGTTTCATTTTAAGCAAAGCGCAATGTGACAGTAGTGTGTGTGAAACATATTTTGTCATAAGTATTACATGAGCTCATTCAAGATCTAAAAGCTGTCAAATGTTCTCAAATTTTATGTTTTGTAACTTGTAAGATATCCTTGATATTGGTCTGTATACTAGTCTGCTATTACTAGCAAGAAATATCTACTTAGGATTACTGATATAATTTTAACTAACTCAAATAAATCACTAGAGTCCATCTTAACATCACAACAGATCCGGTGTGTACAGTATAATAAGCAGTCAAGAGATTGTTTCCTAGTCTTGAATGGACATTCTTTGAATTCTGTTTGTGTCTCGCTTCGCAAGCCACATAGTCAGCATGTGTTCTGGCACAAGATTGTGATTAAGCTCCTTGTGAAAACTCCTCATCAACCTGCTCAGAAAATTAATTGTTTTTCATGGCTAATTCAAAAGTGCATTAGCATAAATTGACAGCTGCGGTGTGCCATATGCATACGTAAAATTGGAGTTCATTCTCTGGTTGGGCACAATCCTGGAGATAGAGCCACGGTTAACTCGCAGAGGTCAGCTGAAGGAGCAGACCCCCGTCAGGGTGAATGCCAGGGGTGGATTGCAGCCTCAGCAGCAAGGCTGACACAGTCTTTTTTGTCTGTTAGCAGAATTAAACAATCCCCTGAGACATAACATCAACACACACAAGGTCCCTTCTGAATGTTCAATTAGCCCTACAAGTACTTAGAAGAGCTAACCAGGTTTCTGTAAAATCAGTCACACCCTGAAAGTACTTGTATTGAGCTTTCTAGGTTAAAGAATCTTTGAGCAAAACAGCAAATTGATAGCTACTAAACTGGGACCATCATGAGTGCCTTGCTATCAGGACAACAGTCTGTGTTCAGGACTTACGATAATTATCTGTTTAAAGCCATCTGCAAAGAATTTGGTGCTATTAGATTTAGATGAAACCAACAACAGCCAGACCTCCACGTGACTCCCTCTCAAACTCACACATCCTCTTTCTCTCAAGTCCTTGACAAAGTCTCAATAGTTGCACCAGCAAACCCAACAAATTCAAGCATGCACAAACAGACTCTCCCATTAGTCTGATCCTAAAGGAATGACGGCATTACTTATTGATTATCTTTTTTTCCTGTTAGATGTACTTGTTACTCAGAGGAAAGAAGATCACATCACATCCAGACAATGAATGAACGGTCTTCGTTTTATTGGCCGTTGTGTCTACCTTCTCTAATCCAGAGAGAAGGAGGGTAATAACTGTTCACAATAAAAAGTCAGTTTTGCATACGCCTGAGCTGAAAAATAGCAGTCATGGGTTAAGGGGCTAGTAAAATGTCTATGGTTTCTAGCCATGGTTGAAGACAGAGAGAGAGAGAGAGAGAGAGAGAGAGAGAGAGAGAGAGAGAGAGAGAGAAAGAAAGGGAGGCTGAACACTGAATACAGATTAGGGAGGAATAGGTTGACGAGATGAACAACACAATCAAGCAGAAAGACAGAAAAGTCCAACACTCCAAGCAAAAAACACTTCTGCGCTGAGAGGATTGTGTCTTAATTAGTCTGCCATGCATTTAAATGACTTGAGACAACTAGCATCTGCAAAGAGACAGGCATTCATTTTTCATGGCAACAACTAATAGCTCATGAAAAAAATATTCTCTTATCACCACCACATAGCAAATGTGGGCATAATACAATGACATGTCCCTAACAAAATATTAAAATATTCAATAAGCTGAGCATGCTATCCGATGCCATTTAGTTATTACGATGATTTATATTCTACTGTAATAGCCTATGGCTGACAAAAGGCAATCAAGGGAGACTTTGACCATAGACTGTATATGTACTGAAATGAAGTAACTTAATTTGGTGTTCCTTTTGGATGAAACAGAATGTTGATTTTAAAAAAACTGACAGTCTACAGCCATAGCTGAGGCTACAAAGCAGTACTTTAAACTAAATGCTAACAATGACATGTTAACATGCTCACACGGATAATGCTGACCCACTGTTAGCAGGTGTAGTGTTTACCTCCGTGTGTTAGCATGCTAACATTTGCTAATTAGCACTATACATGAACAGCTGAGGCTAATGGAATGTCATTCATTTTGAAAGTGGTCGTAAATAAATAATAATATTTGACAAATTGGAAATAAATTTTGTTAGATGTCAGGGTGTCAAGACTCATTAAAGTGAATATCAGGATTTGGAAACACAGCTGTATCAGTTGATCTCTGACACAGTTTGGTCACATTATCACAACTTGAAATCAGCAGGTGCTATCCAACTGAGTGGCAAGCCCATAATCACACAGCAATCTGTGTCTGATAAAGGCAGAAGATTTTCTGGACATCAGAGTAAATAGAGGTTGCTAGAGCAATCGGCATAGGCTGACAAGCAGGAATGCATCTTTGAGTTCATGTCCTTTCTGGATGCTTCCCATTTATCTTGACTGTCAAGTAAAGAGGACAAGATAATGCAAGGTGAACACCCCAGCGAATGGCTCTCTGCCAGCCTACCATGTAATGAAGAATAATGAAAACTCCGCTCATTGGTCTGAGGTTGGCTGGATGTGTGTGGGATAGGTGGAGCATTAATTTTGTTAAAATCTACAAATCTGCTCGTGACAATGGAATGTAGGCGATAAGGCAACAGAAAATATCCTTCCATTTTAATTATTTATATTTGATGACACGCAGTGTTACTTAGAATTAGAAAAATAAGATATTTGCCTATGGCTTTATTCAGTTTGGACTATCAATTCCTTAACTATGCAGTTATCCTTAGAAAAACACCTTAAGTGTACAGATATCTCCCTCTACTGGAGGAAGGTGGAGCTGCACATTTAATTCAAAAGGAACAGTCCAAATGAAAAAACTACCCTTGGTACCAACATTTAAAACGCACTTCTCGCATTTTTGGGGGCTTTTCCTTTTATTAAAGTGACCGTGGATAGACATGAAAGGTGGAGAGAGATGGGGGATGACACGCAGCAAACGACCGCAGGTCAGATTTTAACCGGACCGCTGCAGGACTCAGCCAAAATGGGACGAACGCTCGTACTGGGTGAGCTAGAGGCTGCTCTCTCTTTGCAATTGAAACAAGTTAATTCATTGCAGTAAAGCACTTTTTTTTTTATAAATCTGCTCAGACACTCAATTAGGATCAATAGGTTATATGTCTGGTGTAAAAAGCAAAGAAAAAAACAATAAAAAACAGTGAGCCAACGGAAATATTTATTTTAAATGTTGAATTTGTCAAACCCTATCATTACAGTATTGTTATTGATGACATGGTGACATAAGGATGACATTTCATAAGTCAAATACAAAATGTATAGTAGATACATATGGGCCATTTCGCAGTTAACAGTTTGTGCAGAACAATTCCCCAAGTCCTCAACAGGCCGGGACAAGTGCAATACCACACAAGTACAGAGCATTGCTACCTCTCCCAACCTGCACAGAAGGGGATCACATCTGATATATTTCAGATGATTTTAGTTCTATGATCAGTTTTGCATGGATTTGCACAGCAGTATTGTAAAAAGCTGAAAGCAAACAAGCAAAACTAACCAGAGACCCATGTGCAGTTGCAGAATTCCAAGACGAAACGTGTCTAAGAAGTACTTTAAGTGCTCACACTGCAGTAGAATTGCATAAAACTACCTGCACTATAAGCACTTTAATAATACTTAAACATTTTACAGCTGTATTGGAAACCTGATTGACCACCATGGAAGAAGAAACAATAATAAAGAGGATTAAGATGAAAATACAGGCCACCATCAGTTTTGCATAGATTTGCACAACGCATTTCTTCTTGGAGCGCAACTATGCAAAACTAACAGAGAACTGCCACAATTAAAAAGTGGGTACACACACTGCCACAATTAAAAGTGGGTACACACGTGATGAGAGTCCTAGCTCCTTATGCCAGAAGGAGCACTTAGGGCAGTAGGTGCTAGTCTACTTCACTATCTGCACTAGATGCACCTTAGCATAAGCACTAGTGGAAGTCTTGCAAGCACAAAATATGCATGATGCCTCACAACAAAAAGCATGTTTGATAAGAGGGGCCTCACTCCAGACACAGCTACCTCATTCAGGAACAGCAGGGGCCAAACATCACCACAGGATGGTGAAAAGGTCCTGCCATGTGTTTTTAGATTCAGCCTGTCCCGTTCCAGCAAAAATCAGTCATGTCTGTGAATAAGCCTGCTCCTTTAGTTACCATTATCAGAATAGTGCTGAAAGTGCCTTCACTGCAGTAGATTTTACAGAACTACCTGCACTGTAAGCACTTTGACACTACAGTGACTTCAAACAGTTCATGTGGAGTTTTCGATCACAGAATGGAATAAGATGCCTTTAAATCCACGATGAGGGGCTTTCCACAGGAGATATAGATGTGTACTGGGGTCTGCAAGCATAAATGAGACAGCATCAAAAGTATGTCAGCAACTTAATTTCAGGGCTGAAATAAAATTATGGATTTCATTAAGTCCAGGAAACAATCAGATTTTTGTTGTGCATAAACGAAGGTGCATTAATGGGGGGGGGGGACACATGAGAAACAAGTACACGTCGAAATGTCTTCGATAACAAAAGTTCAATTGGAAGGCTGTGTAGGAACCAGGGCTGCTTAGAGGATAGTCACATTGCTGTAACTTTACCCCTCCCCCACGCAGTAACATGGCGCCCAAGAGTCCGCATTTTGAGCGTTTTATAAACCTATTTCCACGACTGGATAACACAGCATATAACTAAATTAATAGCGTTAAAACGCCTGTGCAAATCAGGTGCATGTGAAATGCGCGCTCATTATGGCTGGGCGCACCAAGCGTATGATACGAGCTACTGCAAACTTAAGCCAGAATCCAGCACATAAGCTGGTACTAGTACCCGAGGGCTTCATCAAAACAGTTCATACGAGCATGTGCTAGCCAAACATGCTAGCGCGTGCAGCCTCAGAGCACGGTTAGCTTTCGGAATTTGAGTTTGTTATCCGATAATTTATAATACCACAGGTTAGTTATAATTTTAAACACGTCATCTGAGCAAATAGCTTAAAAGACACCCCAAGTTAACAGGTTAAGGATGGCTTACACCCTCCATCCAGAGCATTGTATTATCTTAGCCAATTTAGCTGCTGTAGTCTAGCTAGCTTACCTATGAACGCTAATAATAAATATCGGTACATGTTTCCGAGTGCTTTTGGACAAGGACATTTCCTTGAAAGCACACAACGTGGTCAATAAAGTAAATATTAATAATGTAATACAACTTTACATTATCTTATCGTCGGTTTGTTAGCGTTAGCAGCTCGCGGGATAGCAAAAGCGCGCGGCCTGCTGCACCCCCATGTGCTACTGCTTTGTTCTGGAGGCACTTTTAACTATACACCACAGCTAACAAATGAGCTGATAACTTTGATATTATTTAAACACATGGCCGACAACCGGAGTACACGAGTATATAACTTGCAGCAACTACGAAAGAGTGTAAGAGTAATGTTCACGAATCAGTATCACTTCCCCGAGGTAACGTTACCGACTTGAGGTGCAGTAGCAACACATGCTTTTCAAATCTCCCTCATTCTCCAACCATGGAGAGGTTGCCATGCGATGCGCCCCTTACATGTTTTCAAATGCGGAAATTGACGATTAAAAGGTTTTCCCCTTATGTAAACGTCAAAGTGTGGCTGCGGTGTCGCATACAGCGCCAAGCATTTCACTTTACTGACGTTTACCGCATTCCCCCAAAAGGCTAACAACAGGTTTCTTGCCAATAACATGCGCGTAATAAGAGACTAGCTTCTAAAAACCCACCATCTTCACTCACTTGTACAGACTTACCGATTACTCACACTGTTTCTGGGGTATCTGCAAAACTGAGAAAAGAAATACTTAGGGTGTATAATCCAAAAAGCATAACCATGTGCTCCTATTATGATTTGCTAGGAGTTTCTGAATCGTAGTAAGATTGCGAAAGTGGCGCGAGTAGAGTCTTAACCATGTGGTGAATGAAGGGCGGCTCCCAGCCAGCGTAGCTAAACCCCAACTCCTTTATTAGCATAAATCAACTACTTCCTCTCCAAGTGCCACTCTCAAGTTTCACCACTCGATTTTTTCCACGTTTGATAAACTTGTAGAGGTGGCGAAATAGCCTACACAAACTACGAATGTATTTCATTCGGAAAAAAATAAAATAAAACAAGGAAACAAATAGGCCACAAACATAGACAACATCAAAACAAGAGTCGCACGAGTTGACGCCCATGAAGTTATACCATGATTTTGTTGGTGTTTTCCTGCGTAATGTTTAAACAAAAATGTCTTATAAATACGAATAAATACTAGTAATAAATACGCCCAGTCTTTCTAACGAAAATCAATGTACTTAAATTAATATGTTATTTACTAACGTTGTGGCACACACTTTACCATAATGTATTTTTTTTTCAAACAGAATTATTTGTAACCGACAATTTTTTCGGTTGCATTTACACAATATTTGAAGTTTTTGTATTGTAATAGCAAACTAAATGGAATTCTTTAAATAGTTATCAACACATATATTGAGTTGCAAATGCCTCACAAATGGAAGATAATTGTTCAATTGATGTGCCTGAATTAAAATAATTAGTATAATCATATCATTTTATAGAATCCTTAAAATAGAAAAATAAATGGATGTCTTGGTGTCCAACTTGCATGTTCAACCTGCTGTTGGAAAGGTTTTGTTTTTTTTAACCATTTGATAGTGTGGACAATATAGCTAAAACTAAAGTTTTAGCTATAGTAGCTAGTTTAGTTATATAACTAAAATATAACAGGGTCAGAACATTAACAATACACCAAGAAGAACACATTAAAAAGTTGAATGTAATATAGTAATATGAGTTATAAAACAAGTGCAATATATTGTTATTTGATTACTGAGTAATATACCTTTTTGTTACATTATATCTAATATAAATACAATGGCTAATATATTTGTTTACAACTGTAATAACAGACACACACTCATGCACACACATGAATAGCTATACATACATATATTTCTTCAATATACTATAGTGTGATGTTGCTCTTTGTTGTTGTAATTTATATAAACATTTCACAGCGAAACTACAGTGTAGTGTTAAATAAAATAACCCAATTCAGATTTAGTGTGGCCTGCTTTTGTGTTACATTAAAACCACGAATAACTCAAGGCCACATATTTGTACTACTGTATTTGTACTGGCCACTTTTTACACTATGCAGCCAGCATCAGTATGAAACTTCAAAGTGCACTCAAAGCTTGATGAACATGTTAGGAATGCTCACTGATGTCAGCAGAGACTTTAGTACACATGAACTGGTTTAAAGTGTTGCCAAAGCTCCTCAGGTCAGTTTACCTTTTACCTTTATTCAGGCATGTCAACTGTGATACATTTCTGTGATACACCTCATTCCACTTTAGTTTTGATGATAAAAAAAAAACTGACTACACTGAGGAGGATGACATACAATAACACTAATTCTTTTTTGTGCTGGTACAGGTTTGTTTACCTGCATTATTTGAAACATTCCAAATTGTTTTTTTTAAGCTATAGCTGATATGAATTAAGGATTTATACGAAAATGTATATCTACATTTTAAATGGTCAAAACGACTGCACTTAAAAAACTAGAGCACTGCCTTGGGACATAATTGGTCTACAGGGAAAGAAAACAAAGTTGAAAACTAGTTTCTGGCAAAAGTTTGCACATCTTTGTCTGACCTTTAGGATTAATTCAGTCGAAAAAAATGATAGTTGTAAAATGCAATGCAATATCAAATTAAATATAATGCAAATATAATTTGCTTGACATGATTTTTGATCCCATGCTTACAAGCCATACCATAGCCCAACTTAAAAAAAGTAAATTTTTCTAGCCACTAAACAGATGCATACAGCTTAAAAAAAAAAAAAACCTCAGTCGTTGCATACCAGTTGCAGTTTTTGGGGAGAGGATAAAAACATTCATGTGCTCATTAATACTTAGGCTACTGAATAATGTGGGATAAATTGCTGAAGTGATAAGCCATGATGTCTGTGTCAGAAGTGCAAGAAAACAGAGTGCTGAGTCATCTCATGCTGTCATCTCAAGTTTATATGGCGTTGATCAATCTACATTCTTTTTAGATTATATTATTAGAGGTAAAAACATCAGTACTGATACATCTTTGTGCTATGCTCAAAATGAATTAATATCAGTACAAAACAGAACTATGTTTGGCCTGTATCAATAATCCTGACACAGATTGTATATTTAACAGAAAATATTTGAATAAGAACCTTGCTCCCAGCAGAAAATATTTAAGAATAAAACAGTTTTAGCAAAATCTTGGTTGAAAATATTTGAAATATACGTTATATTTAACTAAAAGGGATTTTTTCAATGAAATGTTCTGATATTATGCTTCAATATTATTCAGCTTAAAAAAAAACAGAAGGAACAATCAGGTGAAATAAAATACCAGAAAGTACCAATTGACTTGCCTACTCTTTTGTTCTCAATGGAATTTGTTTTTTTCAGATTAAATTATTTTTTAATCATGCTGGTAATTTAGCAGTAGGCTAGGCTTTGTAAAAGTTCTGGTTTAGTGTTATAATGTTATAGCTAAACATAATGTTATAATGGTATAGCTATGGTATACACAGTTTTTTTGTTCTAATATCTTTTTCTTATGATTTGGTTTGAACAATTTTGTTAAACATATTTTTGCCATAATTCTTAAAACCGCTGGTTCAATGGTGATGCTATGCTGACTTTTGTTGTTGCGTTCTGTCGTCATGAAGTTTGAACCTACCCGTCTGCCGTAGGTCATGCTCTATTCAGTCATGGCTACTTTCCACGCCCGTTTCCATGGAAGTCAAATTAAACTGCCAGAATAATGTAATACTACGAGTCCGACACGATACCTCACACACATGTATTAAAGAACCCAATGTGACAATCAGTATTCCAATACATTATTACAATGTGTACAATATCTTTTCTGTTTTTTTGCGCATCAATGCTTACATCGTCGAGACAATAATGTCTAGTTTGTTTTATTTTGAAGGATGAAGTACTAGAGTTCCGGTGTAAGTGTAGAATCTTTGTGGATTTAACGCTTCCTTCTCTGAACTGCATGGGGGTTTTACATGCTCAGACTGCTAATAACAGTCCCGTGTTGATGCTGAAGAGGTAAAGGTTACATGACAGATGTGTGTAATGGGATTTATATTAGAATTCATTGTGCCGGATAGCTAGCTAGCAAATTTAAGCCTAAATGAACGTTACTCGCTGTTTACCTGACAACACATCCCCATTCTGCAATGTGGCTGTTCCTCTACTAACGTTCAAACCTGCGTGAATGTCAGAGCACATCATTGAATCATACAACATAAGTTATCTTCTAGTTTAAAAGATAAGGAGGTAGGTTAGTCACCATGGTTTAGATTGTACAGTAACGTTAGCTAAATGGTGTCTCTACTTGTTTAACCTCGATGTTTGTATTCAAACTTTTAAAATCTATGTCGGTCTGGTCTAAAATCATCTGGCCAAAGGACTAGCTACTGTTGAAAATTAGCCGGCTGGCTAACACTGGCCCATTTCCCATTTACAGAAATGTTAATTAATGTGTGTTGTCCTTTATAAAAAAATTAAGAATAATTAGTGACGCTGTGTCACTAGTTGACACTGTTTGTGGTGTGTGTGTGTGTGTGTGTTGTGTGTGTGTGTGTGTGTGTGTGTTCACTCACTGAAACAACAGGTATAACCTATGCAAAGTTTTAATGTATTTAAATAAATATTGAGATCTTAAAACTGGACTCGATTATTTCTCCACATCTACCTTTCCCCCTCTTTTAGAAGCAACCTTTTTTTGGCCTCTTGACATCTTAGACCAAATTTGAAGTGAAATGATCTACATATTATCCATAGAATTGAAAAAAAACCTCTCCGCGCCCACCCCCCAAAAAAAATTCATGGCATTTGCTTGCTGTCTTTTGAAATCATGCTTCTGTCTTTTTTTTTTTTTTTTTTAATCTGTCAGGTTGATGGCTGCCTGTGTGCTGTGTCGACGGGTGCCCAGGCTATGCTACCTCCCAGGCTTGAGAAAGGACTCTACCCAGGCTCAGCTTGTGCCTGTCAAACAAAAGAATGAGACTGATGATCGTGAGGGAACAAATGGAGTATTGCTACACCAGGATGCCTCTTCTCAAGGAGGATACAGGCTGTATTACAACCCTTCCTCATATCATCACTCTGTGTGGAACTCTGGAACCTTCCGGAGCCAAACAGATATTGATGAAGATGAACAGTGTGTCTCCACTCTTACACCTTCCTTCTGGCAACAGAGCAATCGCTACAGTGTGAGTTGCTCGCGGCACCTCTCCAGCTCAAAGAACACACTTCTTGACTTAGCTTTCAACAAAGGCCCTGAAGCTGAGATGCTATCAGTTTCACCGTACTACAGAAAACCCACACTGCCAGATGTTAAGGTAGATACACGTGCCTTCCTCAAATGCCGACCAGGGTATGCCGCCATAACCCTTGACCTCACCAGCGGCCTCGCCCAATCGAATGGGAAGAGGCCTTGCCGCTGCTCCAAAAAGTGACTATTTTAAAAGGCAGCATGAAACCATCTGATGTGTCTCAGTTTCTTGTGGAACTCAGCCGCTTACATCCGGATAAGATGTCATTAGTGAGGAGTGACCAACGCTTCATCATGCTCCTCCGGTATTCTGTGGAACACCTTCGCCTCTTTAATCAACTTCAGCTGCTGGAGGTGTGCAGTCCTTTGTGTGGCTGGACATGCCCTGTGCCCACACTGTTCTCGGGCTGTATGAGGCCGAGCTGAGCCGCCGGGCCAACCAGATGAGTTTACACCAGTTGCTTTTAGCTGCTGACTTGTGGCGTTGTATTGGGAGGCAGGTCCCCAAAGTTCTTAGAGCACCTTTTTGATTCAGTCCGTCTGCACCTGGGACAAATGGGGGTCCCTGAGCTGGTGCAACTATTGTATATAATGGGAGAAGGTAGGCGGAGCCCAAAAGACTTGATCCATCCTGTAGAGCAGCTTCTCATGCGTCATTTACAGCAACTGTACCCTGAGGAGGTTGGTGCTGTATGCTTGGGGCTCTTTAAATCCCAGACTTCAATATCTGAGGGTTCAGTGACTCGCATTGTTGATAAGGCACACTCTTTGGTGGAGGAGATGAGCGACTTTGCCATGGTGAATGTGCTGAAATTTCAGCGTTTCAGCTACCTGTACACCGGCATGGCTGCAGGCCATGGCACAGGAAGTTCCTCGTCGGGCCCACAGGATGGGTGTCAAGGGGCTGATGCATGTCGCGCTGGCCTGTTCAGCGCTGCATTACCGCAATGATAACATCCTAATGGCAATTGCTGAGAGAGTTCCCTCTCTGGTGCCACACTGTAGGAGCAAAGACTCTTGCAAACTGCTGTGGGCCTTTGGCACATTAGGGTTTCTCCCAGTCGCAGAGCCAAAGCTTCTATCCAAGCCTCACAGAGGCCCTGAGGAGGAGGAAAGCTGAATTCCAGCGTTACCCAGAGCATCTGCTTACTGGTCTTCTTGGCCTGGCCTTTGTCTCTCAGTTCCCAGAGGACCTTATTGCATTAGCTTTGAGTCCTGAATATGTCAATTTAGCACTGAAATCCACACAGCTGGAGCTGAAAAAAGACTTGTTTACTCTAGATGAAACTGTGGCTCTGGAGTTGCCTCAGTGGAGTGGCCCGAGGCTGAGCTGTGAACTGAGAGAAGAGGTGACAGAAATGCTGTGGAAGTTTGCTCAGTCAGACGTGTGTCAGAAGCCAGAGGTTCAGGAGGCAGAATCTGCTCTGCAGGATCTCCTCGAGGAGAGAAGTTTGTATGTAAAAGAATGATTCTCCCCCACACTCGCTCCATTGACCTGGAAGTACATCTCGACACCACTGGACAGCCGATACCTGTGAACCCAGCATCCAGCCCAGCCACACTATCTCCTGAGAACAGTTCATCTACATTTCCTTCTCATCAGGGTTGGGGGAGAATGAATATAGGAGTAACTATAACTGAGGAACTTTTAGCACAGCTCATGAATAGCAAAAACACCCCAGAACCTTTAACCCATCTCCTACGGTTAAGCGGCCTACATCTCTCCACAGAGTAGAGTCTGATGATGGTGGGAGACTGTTTGACACAGGGCTCGACCTGACCAGTGACATTATAGAAACTCTTGTCAAACCCAGTAGCCGAGGCTCAGCTCCTCAGAACTTCAAAGGCACAGTCAAACTTGCTATCCAAGTTTCCAGCAGGAACCACTATTGCTATCGTTCACAGCAGTTGTTGGGCCTTCCTGCCATGAAGAGGAGGCAGTTGAAGTTGGCTGGCTACACGGTTGTGGAGCTTAGCCATCAGGAGTGGTTTCCTATGCTGAGGAAAAGCAGGGCTGAGAAGCTGGCATACCTGCACTGCAAAGTCTATAACAGTCTGCGATGATTATCAGGAGTCCATGCATCCCCTACTTTGACTTCTGGTGAATTTTTTGTTTGTTATGAGTATGTACAAAGCACAGAAAATGGTCTATTAATGAGCAACATGTCTGTTTTAACCCACCAACCATCGACCTTTTTTACATGTTTAGTTCAAAACACTTTTCTTTAGGATGTTGGTCAAAATTTGCAACATTTCAAGATATGTTAATAATAATAATGCACATTAAAAAGTATTTAACTCCTCACTGCAACTGCAGGATACAGTGTCTAAATCAAGTTATAATAAAACATTTTATAAATACTGCAAATATGAAAGATGTACTGACTGGACTTGTTGGTTAAATTGAGATGAACTGATGATGTTAAACAAAAATAAATACTGCCAAAAGTGTTTTGAAACCCTGATTCAATGCTGGGTAGTCATTCTATTTAAATAGGATTGTTTATTCACAAGGTGGAAAAAATCAATATCCTTCAAATCTGTACTATGCAATACTATCTGCAACCCCAAAATGAGTGTTAGTCTTGTGCAAACTCCTCCCTGAAAGGCTCAAAAGATATTAAATGTTAAAGGCTTCACACTAACAGACTGCATTTATTACAGTACGTAAATTCCACTGTCACTTTTTGGCAAAATGTTTAAATGGCAGGTCATACAAAACTGGACCTCTGAGCACCCACTGGTTGCAGCCCCACTGATTCTGGCAAATGAGTCATATCACACTGGGATACAATTGGTGTTCCCATGTTTGACTCCTCTAAGCCGTTATTAGATGACTTTGCTCTGGAAGTCTGTTTTGTATTTTTATGTAGTTTAGAGGAATAAAGATAGTGTCCTTGTTTTTTATTACACTTATATTGATCAAAAAGGTAAAAAGTGTGCCAATTACTCTACCTGTGGAACAGCACCTCGGGGGTTAAAGCTTTGGTTTAACTGCTACAGTAAGCATAGAACAACACAAGTGGGTTGTTGAGCAGATCCAGTTATGATGTGAAGAGCTGTCGGAATCGCTTAGTTTTTCTTGTTTCATTTTTCTGACAGTACTTCTGAATGCAATGCAGTTCAACAGCCCATAGTCTGAGACGCCAAAACTCAAAAACTCACCATTGGCTATTAATTATTATTTCCTTAGAAATCGTACAATTATTGCAAATATGTTTTTAGAACTAAAACATGCAAACACTTAGGACGTTTAAGAAAAGCAAGACAAAATTGATTTTTAGTTGATGGACATTGTTTTATTTCACAGGCTTTCAAATGCAGAACCATGAATCAAATTTGAAAAATATATATTTATTAAAAAAAATATATATAAAGAATGTTGAAGCATTGCTTATGTTTTGCTGACTGTCATATCCAGGTTCGGGAACATCCGTAAGCAAGATATCCTTGTTACTCCCTGAAGAAAAATTGGGGATGAGACCTCGGTGTACGGACTACAGCTGTTGTGTTCCCCTTAAAATGTTTCCCCTTCCCCCAGAAACCGATGTTAGTGCCAGTTGTCCCAATAGAAGACAGCTTCAAGGTCTCCAACTATGAGGCATTGTCTCAAGGAAAGGCAAGACAATGCTGCAGGGAGAGTTTTTAATAGAATTTCCATTAATGCCTATGACTAGCTTAGAGAATTAAAGAGCTAATGCCACAGCATCAAGACTAAAGGTAGATAATTGTATGGCATGTATTAGCCCCTTGCACGTATCTCTTTGTTGATGCAGTACAGTGGAAAGTAGAAACCTAGGCAACATTTGGAGCAGTCGGTTTAAAAATAGTTTGTTATTGGACTGAATATTTAAGTTTGGACTACTTCAGTAATGGACACAGACTTTTGATGACAAACAAACTGCCCTAATTATTTTCACTTCTGCCTCCTTCCCTCACTTCCTTTAAGTCACTTGCTGATGGGAGACCGTGGACTGTAAGGGGGAGACAAGTGGTATAAAGGGAGTAAAAGGAAATGAGCAGTGGGAGAGACAAATTCAATCAACATTACATCTGCCAGCATGCGTGGGAGCTCTTGAGGACCCCCTTAGGAGGAGCTGGAAGAGGCTGCTGGGAAAAGGGACATTGTGGTTGCTCTGGTCTTATCAGGCTGAGTAAGTTTGCCAATTTGCCAACAGAGGGCACTCTCAACATAGGAAACAGCACATCACATCTGACTGAAAATGATAAAATAGTCCCATGATTTCTTGATGTTTGTAGAATATTTTCATGTAACTCACATTAATATAAATTAAAGGTGTGCATCTCCGTGTTTGAATAAACCTTTTAAGAAGCAGAATAACATTAAAGGAATATTCATTTAAAATATTACTTTCAACAGCATCATTTATTTGCAAAAACAACAAAAGAGACAGAAGCACATTCAAGCGCAGTAAATACATTTTTTACAAGGTAGAAACAATTCAATAACTATCTATGCTATTCTTCACAGATCAGAAAAACTATGAAAGAGAATTCACATTTAGGCACTTTCAAGTCAGTGCCATCCCCGCAGCTACAAATTTCACACTTGTGGGTGTGCAGGATTCATTTGAAGTTGAGATGATTCAGTTTCTCATTTAGCACGATTCTCTTTGGATTCAAATGCAACTCATTGGGCAGCCAAAAATAAATCCCTTATCCATGTAGGTAGACAATGTTACCTCTCTCACTGATGTTGTGTGTCAACTCTGTTATGTTTTCAGGTTGACGCTAACAAGAGCAAATATGTTCGGGGAAAAGGGACTGCCTGCCACATTGCACTAGTTTGATCAGAGTGTGAGGAGTAATGAGAATGGTTGTCAACTTATATTGGATCATTGTGCTGATGTTATATTTTATTCTGAGTAATCTACTACGCGAGGTGCTGAACATTCTCTTAATCACGTTCATGACTCACCAAAGACAAGGAATTTAGTGAGTTAACCTGCTATAAGAGAGAGACATGGAATTATATTGTCATACTGCTATGCAAGACAACACAACAAAACAACAGTAACTAGAGAATCACCATTAGACTTAGACACCATTGTCAAACGTGATCAGTATTTCAGCCATTAATGGAGCAGGCTCTGGTGGAGTGAATGCTCTCTCAGTAATCCCTGTCTTATTTGCATTTCAATTCTTTTGCTTTTCTCAGCCAGGAAACTAATCCAGCCTAGCCGGAATGTTGCCTAAATTTGCATCAACATTTCTTAAATTATCTCAACATAGAGATACTACTGTCTGTCTGCTAAAAGTCCTTAACTTAGCTTATTGTATAAGACAGACAAATCCTGATGTCACATATTCGTTAAGCATTTATGCAACAACCCTACTACAAAATCCACTTTGGAAACTTGATAGAGTTTGAGTGAAAATGATTGTCCCTGGAGAGTGACGACAAATGAACCCTATCACAATTTTTGCACAATGATGGGACTAACTACTCCTGAATGTCCCCCCCCCCCCTCTCAGTGCCACTTCCTATCTGACCCCTTCGGTGGCATTCAATAATGTGTCTGGATCCTTGCCTTTAAGATTCCAAACACACACACTCTGCTAAACCAACTGCTGCATGGATGCGACTGATAGGGAGTGTTTGCATTCAGCCCATGTTTTAGCTACTATTAGACCTTTATTAACTGAACCAAGTTCAAGATTTGCTGCTTGGTTCCTCTTTTATTAGGAGAGCAACCTTTTCACCTCAAGAACACAGTGGATTTAGCTTGATTTGGATTGTTAGTGTTATATTTTTGGCATCTTAAAAAATAATTAAAGACAATGTCATGCACTAATAGCTAGTCCCTATAGAAATATAGTATATGACCATTTAACCAGGGACACTGACGTTATATTATATTATATATTAACGCATTTGACACAGCAGTAGGATTCTAAAGATTCCCGTTTAAGTGCAAATCTTGCTTCTCAGGATGGATTTAGTTAATAGATGCTATCCATAGAAACATTTGGCCCATGAGAGTGATCCATCATGACCAGAAGACACATTAAAGAAACACAAACAACAGAAATAATTATTTTATGCAGCTCTGTTACTCAGTTCAAAAGTTCAATATAAAGAATAATTTGCGAAGGAGAAATTCCAGTAATTAAAGTGCGGTTGTGATTAAAAATCCCTTCGATCGTACTGCAGGGGCTATTTTCAGCAAGCTTGGAAAAGATGAAGGTATTGAGAGGGAAAACAGTTTTGTGTTTTCAAGCTAATTAACATTATATGTCCACCTCCCTGTGTAAGATATGTTCAAGATGACAGCAGCATTGTGTTGCATAACCACCTTGCTGTCTCTCTACTCACATCATTTGGTCACACAGATTATTACTGCTCAAAGCAGGATTGAGGTAAACTCACTAAACACAGTGGAAGTGCACGGCAGAGTCACTGTAATACAGATCCCCCATGGCATTTGCAGAGGGGTCTAAAAGTTATAATATTAAGTTTGTCGTTATATCAAATTCCAATTTTGCTACTATTTATAGCTGGCATTTTTTCCCCAGCAAAAGCCCTTTTGTGTATTTGTGCACTGTAATAGCCTCTCTACATTGGAGTTTCATGTTAGTAGTGGAGTCCGCCTTGCTGCAGGATTCAAATTTGCTAACTACGCACATGGGATTCACAAGAAATGATGGATGCATTTTGGATGTGATAAAGGTGGTGTCAGGCAACACTGGTGACTGTCTTCTTTAACAAAACAGTTTGTGTGGGTGCGTTGTATACAGATAACAGAAGCTTCTGTTGGATTTCCAGCAGAGTAGCCTCCCAAGGTGTCTTTGCTGTTCCCCCTGGCTGATGCATGTGTCAGTTGAAAGTGAACTATTGGACTGTATTAATAAAACACACTTGCTATCACTGTACAACCAGTAACCACAGGTGTCACCAAGTCAATCTTGCCTGCTAAAATCTTAGGAATTATAACTTTAAACTTGGATTAATTTATGTGTTGGCCAATTCGAGATAGCTTAACTGTCACATTTACATGAAAGTAAAAATGCCTACTTACTCATATAAAGTTGTGGCATATACCTGGACAATATACAGAAAATCCAATATTCACTCATTCAACCCCAAGGGAAATATATGGCTCTTCAGCTACTAAATGCTGTTCACCAGCTTGTTGCTAACAGTGTCTGTCTGCCGTTTGGTGCTGGGTAGGTAGCGCACAGCTGCCTGCTGCTGCTGGAAACAACGTTAAAGAGGAGTAACCGTTTTCTGGCCATAACCAAAACAATCAGTTGAAAGATGGTCCACAGATCTGAGGGGGACTGTTGAGTCTGGTGATCAAGTCTTTGTTTGTCGCTATGCAAATTGCAACAATATACAATCATTTATTTTTTGGGGGACCTAAAAATGGAAACATCTGTAATATAAGACACTGATTAGTACAGCAAGTATAAACTGTAAAAATAAACACTCAAATTATTGTTGCTAATTACACTCATAAAATGGAAAATGCTTTCTCTGCAGGATGGGTGAAGATGAGAAACAGCTGCAAAGGACGGACCAGGAGTTTTTAGAAATAATCAATGACATCCTTATTTGAGCACATTTAGCTTAAGATCAGTACACCAGAAGCACATGTAAAAGGATACAGAGCAATTGCAGAGTGTTGAATAAATCATAAGTCTATTCAAGAACATTGAGTCATCGCATAAGATAGCAATGGCACAGATTACTGAAAGGCTCTTCTCATCATGTTTATGTTTAGCCTGCTTTTTTATTTCTTTCACACTAGAAGCACATCAAGCCTGGTTAATAGGAGTAGCCTATGTGGCTATTTTTAATGTTGGCAGTTGGAATGAGACTTTAGGACATGGAGTTCTTCTGTTTGACAATCGCATAGTGTATTTATGTCACGTATGAGTGTAATATTCAGTGCTAACAGAAATAGAAGCAGAAATGTCACAAAAAGGTGATGCAGGAATTGCAACATCAGGAACTAGAACAAACATCCAACCATGTAAGTAATGTCTCTGACGTAAAAACAGTTTCTCAATTCTATGTGTTTTTAATCTAAAAGTTGTATTTACTGTTAGATAGAATTTCAAAATGTTGCAATAGCGTAATCAGAATTTGTGTTGTGAAATTAAGAAGTATATATCTTGTAATGTAAATGTGCTGTATTTATATAGCGCTTCCAGTCTTAACAACTGCTCAAAGCGCTTTTACATCTACAGGAAACATTCACCATTCACACACATTCACACTCCGATGCGTAGCACCGGGGGCAACTCGGGGTTCAGTGTCTTGCCCGAGGACACTTCGACAATGACTGCAGGGGCGGGGATCGAACCACCAACCTTCCGATTGGCAGGCAACCGTTCTACCACTGAGCCATAGCCGCCCCGTAATGTTGTTGCTTCGATTGATGCACAGACAACCCCTTAGCCTGAATAAAACGTTTCTACATTCCTTGCTTTTGAGCACACGGGAATCATTTTCTGCTTAATGGCAATACATATTTTAGTCTGTAATTAGACCCAAGTAACCCTGGCAGACAAATTTAAAGTGATGGGTTAAGTATTGCGTAATGATTTATTACATTATTTCGAACACTCAGGATTCAGGCAAACATGGAGAAAGATGCACACACACACACACACGCACGCACACACACGCACACGCACACACACGCACGCACGCACGCACGCACACACACACACACACAGTACATTTTTAAATTTATCCTGTCCTTGCTACATTATATCAGCAAGAGGAATACTGGGGAAGACACTTGATACAAGAGCTAGAGAAATTTAAAATCTTTCCAATGTTCCATCTTCCTTTTATAAATAAATGATGATTCTTACAGTTCATTCACATTGCCTTGACATTGCAAAAACATCGTGCTATGCTACACATTAGTAGGACATTTCCATTTCATGACCATGGCGATGGAATGGTATATACTGTATTTACAGTGTAGACTTTGTTACAGTAAATCAAATGGGAGTACTGTCTTTCTGAGTCGTACCCACCTAACAACAAATAACGACTAATGGCCATTCTGACAGAAGTGGTGTGCAAGAAGGACATTTTTATTTGCTGCAGTAGTTGCCAAAGTGCAGCAGTCGGACTGAGAGGAACATTTTATATGGGTGCTCAGCTATCAAAAGGCCAAATATCAGGTCACACAACCAAAACATAGTAAGGAAGATTCACATTCAAAAGAGAGTCTGAAAAATCGGAGCTATTTTAGTTTCCCAGAAATGTCAAGTCTTAGAGAAACTGCAGTTCAGTCTTGTATTACACAGACATATTCTTTTACATTTTCAGAAATAGCAAATCAATGACTGTCTGTACGAATTAAGGACATTTATTGTTGTCTTTCTCTCTCACTGTTCTGCTTATGCACTGTGCTAAGCCAACACAGGTTTCTACAGCTGTCAAAACCACATATTTATTGGATGTGATTGTATGGCAACCCAAAGTGGTTGACCTCATTTATGAGGATTGATGCATTATGGGACCTTCTGATCAGAAAGGGGTTTTAATCATTTCTGTCTTTGTGGCTTAATGCTTATCAACATATCCTGCTGCTGATTAGGCTCCATTCCTGCTTTAATCCCGACAACATAATTATACAGGAGATGTCAGACTTCCAAGGACGCTCTTATTTTGCGTGTAGTAAATCCAAGTGTGAATATTTGATGTTGCCATCCTCCTGTGCCATAGAAATCCAGTCTCCTGGGAGGGAGAGAAGGACACATCCAGGGAAAATGCAGGGAACATGTGATCTGTACATACATGCATGAAACAATCTCATGTTAAAAGATTACTATTCCAAGCTGAACCACGCAGTATTTTTCGTGTAATGAGAATCATTTAAGAATATATTTTCTATAGCTAAGGGAAAATGTTTGTTTATTACTGTCTGTAATATCTGTGAATAAACAATAGTCCATTAACAAAACCTGCCATCTTCACAGCAGGTGTTGTTGCTGTACAAGCAAGGGCTTAGCTGATTAATGTAGTTAATATGCTTCTGTCCTAATAATAACATTGTAGTGTGAGGCCACACAAGAAGTGCTATAAGTTGCTATAGCAACCAACATTTTCCCTGTTTGACTGTTTTCCTGTGAGTGGATGTTGCTTTGATCTGGTAGCCAGTGGCTAGGTGAGGAGTTTCTAACTGTGTTAAAACCAGTGGGAGAATCCCCCCGTGTCGGTAAAAGGACCAATCAAGATCACAATCAACACTCTGATTAAAGGGGAGGAAGTCATAATCTGTTCGTATGAATTCGGATCGTCTTCTAGGAATTGATTGCTATCTTTCAAAGGTCTTTGAGTATTCATCGCATGAAATAAAAAGCACACAAACACAAAAGGACACGTTGTTCTTTTAGTTCTTAAAACATGCTGTGTTCAATTCAGAATGTTTGAATATGCATGTAAACTCCAAACAAACTCAGGTATTTTCAAATATGCAGGATATGTGATGAATTATTAACAGACATTGTGAAATCTAAAATAGTTTCTATGAATAATTCATCTTACATTCTCATGAGTTTCCCATTGCAAATCAATGTGGAAATTGATTGGTAACAAACATTGTTAAATATTTTGTATTTATTTTAAATCTGTATTGCCTTTAAATTAGTTTGCTGTGCAGAGGAGCCACATCCAACCCAAAGCAGCTCTAAGGAGGTTCTTCATACACTCAGCATGCTCAGCTGCAGCAGGGGGCTCTGCAGGGTGGTACAAAATAGATGCACTTTTTTCGTTCATGCTTCCAGAGGGGCTATCACTTAGTTTACACCTGAGTGTGTTGCCACAAGAAAGTACTGTATCTTCAAGAGTAGAGCAGCGTGTCTGTGCCTGGTGGTAAACTCACATTCTGCTGTGACCACAAACAGACCTGTAACTAGATTGCCATTCGGTCATACAAGGAAAAAAGTATTTTTCTCCATATT
Organism: Etheostoma spectabile; assembly: GCF_008692095.1. Classification (NCBI taxonomy): domain Eukaryota; kingdom Metazoa; phylum Chordata; class Actinopteri; order Perciformes; family Percidae; genus Etheostoma; species Etheostoma spectabile. The sequence goes on along the minus strand of NC_045743.1, from coordinate 7,423,701 downwards.
CCTAAACACACGGTTAAACTACTAGCTTGCTTTGGGTTTCATAAATATGAAGATATTTTTAGTTGATCTTTCTAATAATTCTAATAAGGCCATCACAGTCACATTGTTTCAACTCTAGCCTACTTTTCTCTTCACTGTCAGCATGGCTGAATGTTGTGCTGAGTGAGACGGAGAGTGTCAGCCCTGCAGTCACCTGAGTTGCTATAGCTGATGCTGCAGTAGTAGCAGATGCAGCTGTATTCAAGATTCATCAGGGATTGGCAGTGTTCTCTTTGGATTTGATGTTCTGAACCATTTTAGTGCTAACCTAAGCTAGATGGCAATACTCTTTTGTTTTGTCTGTGAACTTAGATATATGCCAGTGTTTCATATCCTTTACTGCGTTGTCTTTTTAGATGTATTCACAAAAAAAATGGTTTGAAAGCATTTGTGGTGCCATGCCCTAGCATGACAACGACACAATGTCTTTTTGATCACAGGTAAAAAAAATATCACATTCATTATTTATATTGTTTAAAGAATGCATGACAGAACAAGATGCTTGTACTTCTGTGAAGTTGTACTTGCGCTAAATAACGCTTGCATGGCAACACATTGACATTGTTAACATGCTGATGTTATTCCTGTTAACCATTTTATTAAAATGCTTTAATGTTTCAACATTTGCTAGTTTGCTAAAGTTAATGGTGAACCAAAGTAATTACATTTCATCCTGAGGGGGACATGAAAGTCTGGACCAAATTGAATGGCCGCTAAAAATGGGGGTTCGTTAACCAAGTTCTAAAAGCAGGCAAGGGTCATAAGGCCAACAATCAGGCACACTCATCCAGGCAGAGGGAAATAAAGGCTGGGATGCTACAGCAGATGCAAAATAGATAATCTGGAGAGGATGTATATACTGCCGGCGGATTAGGGAAATGGGAAACAGGTGAATGTGTAGGCGCGTTGCTGTTGTTAGGGTTACGGTTATTAGATTTAACAGAGCAAGCAACAGAATGAAGAGGGTAAGAAGGTTGAAAGTGTAAAATTAGTTGGTATGCTTAAAAGCAGCTATGTGTTTTTTTTTTTTTTTCGTTATGACTTCTTTCAAATTATTCAAAAGGCATACATGTTTTGTTTGTAGAAAAGTTAAACAATACTTGTCAAAACTGGTGAAGTCTTTTTAGTGGTTGATTGGACAAATTTGACATGTCTTTTGGGAATTCCGGTAAAGCTTGGCAGTCAACCAACAATAGCCTGTCAATTATCCAGTCAACAGTGAACCACTGAGGTAGTGTCTTACATAAATTGCTATGAGCTTCATCAGTATTACCACAGCTGACACATACTGGCAGCGGGTCTTCTCAGTCTTTTAGCTTGTTAGGAGTTGTGCAGTTGCACGATATTTAACACAAGGACGAACTTGAAAGAACTGTTTTGATGCACTTGCCACCAGCTTGCAGTACGCAGCCTTCAGCAAATAATGCTTCCCAGTGTAGTTAATGAGGAAATATATGAATGGTCAAATGTAGGTAATGCTGAGGCATTGAGTTACCCCTCTTTGAAGTGCTTCTTTTGGAATATTAATGATATTCATGACCTATTTGCTACTTCACTTTATGTAAATTCCCAATGGCCTCGTTTCCCTGATGCATTCATAGAAGATATGAAGATGCTGTTGGCAAAACAATAATATAATTAATAAGGGAGTGTATGCATAAACTCTGTAACGACAAGCAAGGATTTGGCTTTAGCACTGTATTTACAGTTCTTTTGGACGTCTGAACAATTGTGAAAATGAGCGTCAAAGTCAGGATCTCATTATATTATAACGAAGAAAACTCTGGGTGAAGATATTTGTTTGACAGCTTGTATATGGCAGTGCTCCCTGGGGTTCAGAAGATGGTTACCCAACACCCCCACCATGCCATCTGTCTGGACCCATTGTAGCTTGTTGTAAATCCCAGGATACTCACAGTGAAGCAAGACAGAAACACGGAAAAGGGCTTTTTGGAACCACAACCCACTTTCAGCCTGTCACGAGAGTTGAGTATAACATGAGAGCCTTGATGTGCTTTGAACTATAAACTGCTTAAGAACTCATCTTCAAGTTTAAATATAATAGTGTCTGAGTTGCCACCTACTATACGGAAAGGAAAGTTTTTCTACTAGTGTTTGTAGACAATGCTGTATCCATAAATGTCTCCATATTGCTTTGAAGCATGTGGTTATACAGAAATAGGATGATCAATAAAACTGCAGTCTGACTTAGCTTTACAGTGCTGCTATTGTAAAAACGAGAAAAGTTACACAAACTACTGGGTGTTGAAAGTAATGGTGGGCAATGGAAGGCAAAACAGGAAAAGAGATAAGGAAAACACTAAAACAGAGGAATAACTAGAAGGTATTTACATGTTTGCTTTACGAGAACCGTGATTTAAGTGGACAGCAGCCTGTGCCTGACATGTCATGGTTTATGATGCAGTTTTATAAACCATGTCCTTGGCGGTGAAGTTACAGAACAATAGGCCAAAAGCATTTGCGGTGATAAGGGTCACAGTAGGTTCCCCTGTCACCCCAAGTGTCTGTTCAGCTGCAGTGTCCTTGAGTAAGAAACCAAATCCATATGAGCTAGCATCATTTATCTGACACTGTGCCAGGGCAAACATAATGCATTTCCGGAGAAAGATTACCATGTAAATGGCTTTGACTCATATTGCCTAAATGTAATTTGTGGTATAGTTAAAATCACACATGACCAGAGTCAATTGAGAAACTGCACATTTTCCCCAAATCTTTAAAAGAAAAAAAAAAAAAGGGAAATTGACACAAAAGAAAATGTGAATTTATTCAAGTGAATTCAGTTTCACACATTCACAAACTTTTTAAAGTTTGAACACTGTATTGTGCTAAACTACATTTAGAAGGTTAGGATTGAGGTTTTCAGATAGTATTATCGTACAAATGCACAGCACTGCAGATCCAGTTGTTTCCAATTAGTCCATGGGAACTTCAATAATCACATTACACAATACAAATTGTTTAAGAAATGCAATGATCTTGACAATCATTAAGTTAAAAAAATGGAAATCTCCAAAATAGTGTAGTGTACCCCACTTTTTACACTACAAATTTCTAAACTGCTGCCCCTTCGACCCAATCCCAGATAAGCGGATGAAGATGGAGGGATTTTTTGTGCTTTCACTTCCACTTACCATTAATCTGATATAGAATTACCCACTATTAGGTTTAACCACAACATGTACAATTATGGATTAATGTTATGTGAACTCATTTATGTGCCATTTAGTTCAATATATACTGTCTATATAGGAAATATATTAGGGGAATACTTATTAAGTCCCCCCCACCATAGAAAGATATTGTCAGTTTAAAAGCTGCTTGTCAGAACAAACTGAACATTTGAACATTTGCAGACGAGGGGTAAGCCGCCTTCCTCCAGCTGTCAATTCCGTTTTATGAGATGGTCAGGAGAGAGAAGACGGAAATATGCAACACTGCGGCAATAGCTGCATTTGTGTTATGTTAAATTTTGATTCAAAAGCTTCACAGCCAAGACAGTTTCATGTTGGCATTTGAAATTATGACACTTCTACGAAATGATTGTTTGAAATAACACAAACTATGACTATAAATTGATTTAATTGTTAACATATGCTGTCAATTGAAAGCACAGTGGGGTTGTATAAAAGTAATCTTTTTAACCTTAAATGTATACACTTTCCCTGCAATTTTTCTTTTTCAAATGGTCAGTTGCCTTTGTAGAAAATCATGTCCTTTTTAACCGTCTCTCCTCTTGAGTACCATTATTGTTCTGGCAGGGAGAGTGAGATTTGTGTCTCTCCCTCTCTCAACTGAACGATGAAACACAAACAGGCCCTTTCAGGTCACATCTTTTTCAAATCAGGAGAAGACACTGCTGGATCACCCTGATGTGCCACATTTATAAATAAACCCATTGTGAGACAAGAAACAGATTGAATTTTTCAATTTAAAGACACATTTTACAGCATATTTACAAGTCCATTGAGGCCTCTGTGTTGGCACTATACATTACAGGCTAAAGTGTGCCAGTTGATTTGTTAGCAGTTATAGTGACACTTCAGGCCAACGTACAGAGCAGGACATGCCCTTGATGTGTTGAAGAGCCATAAGGAAAATGGGCTGATGAAAAGAGGATGGATATCAGGCATGGACAGAGGTTAATGATGAGTGACTCTGCAGGGTTGCATACAAGCTGCACAGTGTGCTTAGTGACTGAAGCAGGACAACATGATATTCAAAGTGGATAATTTTGAACTGGGGAACATTATTAATTCTGGCTACTGGCAGGAAATCTAAGAGGATGGTATTATGCATACAGCTAACAGTTGACATTGTAATACAGAGCACTCAAGAGCTAAGAAAACCTCTTATACACATCAATTCACTTTATTCACAACACAACATTTTAATTTGGCTTTTGCCAAGCTTTTTTTTTTTCTTCATGTAGAATACCATTCTCATGTTTAGTGTGGAGTACAATAAATGGGAGGATGAAAAGGGATTTTGTCACTTTTCTCAGGTTGGCAGTTATAAGCCTGGATAAGCCCTCACAAATATTAGTTTGTCTCAGACATACTGTTTCCAGTTGTTGTAAACATCCTGGCAAAGTTTAAAACATTCCAATTCCAAATCCCCCTCTCTGGGTTTTGTAAACACCACTCTACCCCAGCTGCATGACACTTCTCTTCAAATCCATCTAAAACAATGGACCTTACTTTGACATACAGCAAGCACACTGAACACAGACAGATGTATAACATCAATTATTACTTTTGAGTCGTATGAAGGATTTTGAAACAAAAACGTTAAAAGACGAAAAGAGAGGATAAAGGTATTGCCACAGTTGGCTGAAGTCCTTGAGGCAAGCATGAATACACTCTGAGTCAATAATTTATGCATCCAGAAACACATTCAAACACACACACACACACATACAAAGTGAGAAAGAGAGAAATACAACATTGCTGCAAAGTAAAACAGAAGACTGAAAAAGGTTCAGGGACTGAAACACAGTCTGAGACAACAACTGGAAGACATATACTGTACATTTTGCCAGATGAGAAACATATCCAAGAGGTTTTAATCACTGCTACTTCTACTGTGTTTGCTCGCCTAATGTATGCAGATAGTAAAGGTCTTTTCCTTTGGTAAATGCTTACAGTCATATGCTGTCTTCACTCGGCCTGACACATCTCTTCAAGCTTACATAATGCAGATCTGCCCTAATTTCCCTCTCCCCAGCAGAATCGGGGTCTTCAAGCAGCTAGGCAACATAACACCACCAATCTAACAAACATATTGAGTAAAAGGTGATCCACTGTGGTTATTAAAAGGAACATTATTCAGACACAGATCCTGCTGTTTGTCCATCACGACTAAATGCAACGCAGGGCAATGTTTTCCATGCAAGTCAGCTTTAGGTTTTCACATATGATGTGTATAATTTAGTGACAAGCAACACATACATACATCAATTAAATGTCTGAGTTACAAATTAGTTCACACTCTGTGTTAGCATAGTGCCTTTTGCTCTAAAATTGTTTTCTGTGTCAGGTAATTGGATGTTTCCATGGATACTGCTATGTCTGCTGGGAATGCAGTTTCTTTGCAGGTGTCTTCTTCATGTGCATGCAGATGTGTTCACAGTTACATTAAGGTCACATGTCCTTTTCCCAGCTTTATGCACATCACAATCGACCCATGCACCTTTTTTTTGGTGTCAGATGTTTGAGAGCAAACATTAGGAATTTAAAAGTGTACAAGAAACCCATTTGCCAAAAGTACATTTTGTAATACTGCCCTAGGCATGTTCTATGACTGTTGATTCCAATTTGCCTAATTTAAACCAATGACAATGGGCTCGATCTTAACTTTTGAATCAGGTATTGTAATTTTAGTGATGTTCTGAAAAAAAGCCAATGGGGTTTTGTGTAACATTTTCAAATTCTGTCCTCTCATCATATTTACTTCACACGCCACGGTTTTGAGGGTGAAGGGAACACAGAAACACTGGCATGTGAACGCATATCTTTTATTCATCAGCTAACAACTAAAGAAACAGCACATTGTAGATATATTTACCCCACATATTCCTAGTTGTACTGTGGTTTTGCAAGAGACCAGTTTTTTGCTTTTCAGAGCCAATGCAAGTTTGCATGGAAATGCTGATGAAGTGTTCTATTTACAAATCAGAGGTTGAAATAGAAAATCACTCTTTCATATTAAAATACAAACAAAGCAAACAAAAGCAAACATAAATGTTGGAATAAGAATAAGACACTAACTGGATCTCTTCTTCTTTGCAAATAAAACATTTGCACATATACACAGGACATTTCAATTTAACATATTTTTGGATTATCAGTATTTGCAGTCTCACTTGTGACAAATATCGTCATTTGGCCATTGATTACAAAAAGGTGAAAGAGCAAAACATTACAAATTTCTGTTATATACAATAGATAGTCTTTTCCATTACACAGTTGCAAGATTCTTACAAATTGAAAGAAAATCATGAAAAATAAATGTGTCAGATTTTCCTTCAAATACACTATCAACCTAAATTATTTTCTTTTTTTGCGATTTTTCTCATCTGTTGCATTGGCTTGGTTGCACACAATTTACCACACATTTAAAAATATATATTATTTTTATAACTCAAACAATTGACTAAATGTAGCACACTGCTCACAATAAAACCATTTTGTCTGGGCAGGTTTATAGTATTTTCACCACTAACTTCACAGCAATGTATTGATTAAAAAAATCAAACAAACAAAATACAAACCTGTGCAGGATTACATCTTGCTGCACTGTGTCACTGTGTGAATGTGTGGGGCAGACTTAGTTTAAATTATAAACACAAAATGACTCTGAACATATGAAAGGCAACAAACCAAAACTGTATACTTGATAAACAGCATGACTAATGCTGCAGTGTAATACACAGTGACATGCAGACAGGGTCCAAATACACCATGTCCTCTAATTAGCTGAGTTAAGATGATAAGTTCAGTGCATAATACTGCATATGAAGTGAATTTACTCTGTGTATAAAGTTTGATTTCCAGGCGTATACTATTGACCCAGAAATTGGTCTGACTACATTATGACTGGATGATGCGCTTAGTTTCCTTTAGAGCATATAACATTTTTTGTGAATTAGACAACTTTATCCATTCAAGCATGTATCTGTTGTGCATTCAATCTAGAAGCCAAAGCTCTTGCAGACATTTACACATTTATTACACTACCAGTCAACCCCCCCCCTCCCTTAAAAGGAGAGTAAGAGACACTACTAATTGCAGTCAAATTTCCAGATTTCATGCGCCCACAGATGAAAAAAACCAATGCCAAATAATGAGACATTGTTTTTTCATTGTGACACAACACACACAAATCCACTCAGTATTCCCCTAAAAACACAGGTAATTAAAAATATATAAAGTTTTAGAAAAACTGAATTATCCAAAATGTGGTTCAAAAGTACCTTTGAATATTCATGTGTTACATTTTAAATAAACATCTATGGGATGTGATATTATTAAATATCATGTTTATGTTGGTTGGTGGCCGAGAAGATGAACTGTTGGCATTTTGTACAGATTGTCTAAGTATACTCTATATATCTATGCATAGTGCAAGCTTTTTTAACATGTTGTACTTTTATGTATACAGTTATCAAACTTACTTCTATGGCTATATGCACGTGTTACCATATTGTGCATTTCAGAAAGTGACATCATTGTTAACCTGTATAACCCCTTTTTGTAAAAGAAAAAAAAGAAAGAAAAGAAAGTTGCAAAAAAATATGCAGTCGTTTAAAATATGTTTTGGGCCTGAGACCAACAGATTTCAGCTGAATATCAAACAGAAGAATATGGAGAAACATAGACTCTTATTGTATTGCAAATCTACTCAAATGTATTGCAACTAAAAAACAATTTTTGTAAGGGTATTCCGAGATATAATAAGAAAAAAAGATTGTAATGGTACAATAAAACACAGGAATGTCCTTTCATGTACTCCTCTGAGTATCAAACTTTCATATTGCATATATTATGAGCTGATTTCTTTTTGTGAAGTGCTTTGGTTGTGGTAAAAATAAATGAAAGACACTTACAATTTACCCTTTTCGACAAGTGTGTTTTCAAGCTGGATGTTTGCCAGAAATACTGAAAGAAGATTTGCTATAAAAGGCTATATCATGCATCAAATTTTGTGATGCATGATATAGCCTTTTATAGCAAATGTTCTTTCAGTTACAATACATCTGGACATGGCTGTGATTATAATCTTTTAGTTACAACATTTCTGAGTACAGTTACAATACATTGATATTTAATTAAATACAAGTGCAACATGTGTCCATAATCCACAAGTGCAGTCGGTTTGAAGGTGGGGAGGCTCCAAGGGAAAACCACTGATTATGAATGTATTTTTAGGACACATTAATTATTCTCTTTTAAATCTGCAAACAAGAGAGCAGAGATTGTCTGGCCTCATAATCTGTGATTTGAGATATTACATTGGAATTTGTTCTGTGATCTCATACATTTAATATGATCATCCCCGAGCTGTGCATTTTGGAAGAAAAACTGCCGCCCTAATGTGTCTGACTCCAATCTCCCCTGGATTACAAATTCTTAGATGCGTGACTTTTGTCAACACCTCACAGGTCAAATTCATGTTCACAGATCAATTTACTTGCAGACTAAGTTTGGTTTAATCTCTTGTGTGAGTTACATATTGACTAAATTTGACAGAACTGGGTGCCATACTTATAACTGTAACAAAAAAACTGGTTTATTTTGCCATAAGAACATATCATCTGGGGCACCTGGGTAGCTCAACTAGTAGAGTGTGCACACCATGTACAGAGGCTCAGTCCTCAACATAGCAGCCGCAGATTCGGTTCCAACCCCTTAGCCCTTAGCTGCAAGTCGTCACCCCTCTCTGTCTCCTTTCATGCTTAAATCTGTCCTATCAAATAAAGGCCTTAAAAGGCAAAAAACCCATCTTAAAAAATATCCTTTAGACGTTTCATGAACACTCTAATTTGAGAGTAGAAATTCAGTCACATTATTGTTGACAAAAAAACTCCAGGATGTAGTTTATGTAGGGATGAGTCATAATAGCCTCAGATTTCTGGTTGCTTGTTCATATTTACACTTTTAAACCAAACTGTTAAACACCACAGGGGTAAAGGGATAAGTGACACTTTAAAGTGAGTAGGTTTTTATTCCATTATGTGAAACATGATTCCCAGAAATAATCACAATGTATTTTACTATCACAAGGTGATGAAGTAGTTCCGTCTGTTTTTTTTAAACATGGTCGGACTCCTGATAAAAAAAGGATACATCAATGCATCCGCTCTGACCATCTAAGTCAAGTCTCCTAAAACTGTGTAAATGTTGTTCGTTTTTCAAGAACCTCAAGGTAATCCGGATCAATATGAAGCTTTGCTTTCAGTTCCCAGTACTCACTCCTGTTGGGCTCCACATACACTGTACTTGGTGATGCACAATAGAGTATTGTCTGTTGTATCCTATCTGGGTGCACGTATTGATGCCTTGCATCAAAGTCTGAGGTATACTGACTCGACAAATGCGCTGCATGCCTGCATGGTAACGTATTGCTGTAGCGTGTGTGCTTGTCAGGCTCATGTACATCTCTGTAGTAACACTGATCGCCTTGGTAAGAGCTGGAGGGCTTGTTAGGTGGCTCTGGAGTGGTGGCACTGTATTCCGAGCTTATTACATTACTGGCTGCCTCTTCGTCCGAGTTACCCAGAAAAGCACTGCTCAACTCGTCAAAGTCTCTAAATCTATCCGCTGATTTGCTCTCCGTCGGTGTTTGGGCAGAAGTTCTGCATGTGGATTCTGTGGGAGGTGGTATGTACTCATATACATGTCCAGCAGATGTTCTGACTTTGGGAATGGATCCCTTTTTGTAAAGGCCATATTCCATGTTGAGAGAGCTAATGCAAGCATTCATGGAGTTATTGTGGTCGTTTTGACTCTTTTGATGTCTCTTTTTCATGACCACGAACAATCCCGCAGCCACAAACACAGACACAATGAACATGAGGAGGAGGGCAAGAATCATCACAGACAATGGAATAGCGCTGGATTGTGTGTCAAAGTCCAAGGATGTTTCAATGGTGATAGTGCTGCCTGGAAAAGATTCTTCAGAAGGTGGGATTATGGAGGCAAGTATATCAGAGTTATTAGGGCAGAAATTGGCTGGCTTAATGTATCTCATGTCCTCCCCAGCTAGCCTTTTAGGCGAACCACAGATGACATTGTTTATAACCGTGCCTGTGCTAAGCTGCTCCAGCCACATCTTCAACTCCAGTATGCTACAAGAGCAATCCCAGGGGTTCTCAAACAAATCGACTTGCACCAGTGCCGTGAGCTGATCTAGCACGCCGCTGACAGGCAGATATCGCAGATGGTTGTTGCGAAGATTTAGTCTAGCTAATGTCAGGCCATTAAATGTTCCCGCTGGTAAGGTTTTCAAAAGATTATTGTTCAGAAAAAGAAGCTGAAGTTTGGGTACATGCTGAAAGGTGTCAGAAGCAATTTCTTTAATGACGTTGTATTCTAAATATAAGAACTGTAGGGTCTCCAGTCCATAAAACATCTCAGCTTTAAGATGGTCAATCAGATTTCCGTTAAGGTATAGTCTTCTTAGGTGCGTCAAATCGCCAAATGTTCGGTCATGTATGCGAGAAACTCGATTGTTACCAAGATGAAGCAAATCTAATCCAGTCGCCTCAATAAAATCTGATCGACGCACAACAGGGATATAATTCCCAGTTAAATACATCTTTTTGGGATTGTAAGGTTTGGGATTTAAGTCAGAAATATGCTCAATCTTTCGCTCCTGGCAGTTCACATTCAGGCCAAGGTCTGAAATTTGAAGGTTGCAGGTGCAGGCAGTTGGGCAATCTAAAGGCACAGGGGATTTGGTTTGATATGAAATAATTTGGCCATAATTCTGTGGTTTATTAGATGGTATGCGAGCAGTGGGCCGTGATTTTAATTTGCGTGACTGGTGGGGTCCCTTAGTGGGTCTTGATGAGGACCGTGCAATCCCAGATGAGGTGAAAGAGGCTGTGACATGAGCTGGCGTAGTCCTATAGTATGCATCGGTGCTCAAATGTGGCAGGGGTTGCATCTCGTACTCAGCAATGGCTCTCCTCGGGCACAACTCCTGTTTTGAAACCTCATCAAGATCTCTCCCATGAAGCCGAAAAGGGAACTCACAAACAACATCGCCGACTAAAGCTGTGTATGATATGCTCTCAAGCCAGGTTTTAAGAGCAATCAGCTCACATGAACAGTTCCATGGGTTCTCCTCCAGCTGTAACTCCACAACACTGTTCATGTGTTCCAGCAGACCTGAGTAGGGTAGCACTTTAAGCTGATTTCCCCTTAAGTCCAAATGAGTTAATGGTACATACTGGAAAATGTTCACAGGCAGAGTAGATATTAAGTTGTCATTTAGAATCAGGACCTCCAGATGTCGAAGTCTGCTCAAGGCATTCGGCGTAACATGAGTAATGTAATTGTAATCAATTTGTAAATATTCCAGACTTTCCAGGCCAAAGAAAATCTCTTCCTTCAAGGCATCAATTTTGTTATTGTTGAGATGCAATCTTTTTAATTCCTGAAGTCCATTAAAAGCTCCTGCTTCGACTTCAGATATCTCATTATTTCCCAGATGTAATATTGTAAGTCCCTTGTACTCAACAAAATCATTGGCAGATAGCTTTTTCAAAAGATTCCCTGTAAGCAGCAGATGATACTGGGAGAAGTACACTGGGCTTATGTCTGAGATACTTACAACTCTTCTGTTTTCACAGCTCACTGTGAGAATCCCCTCTCTCTCATCACAGGCACAAAGTCTTTGACATATTTCTCCATAACTGCCAAACATCTCAACAGTGCACACTGATGTTGCACTTAGCAAAACATATGAAATCCAAAGATGCATTTTCCTGCAAAATGATGGCCGAGGTCACAGTCCTGCTAAGGTTTCCTCAATGCCATCTAGAAATAAAAAAAAACATACATGGTGATGTCAAACAGGCAGACTGCAATTGAAACAACTTCCACACAACAAGCTGTAGCCTGCATAAGTCAAAGGTTCATTTGCTGTTACCCTGGGGTAACTTCTATCTGTGGCTGCTGATTTTAAAATGGCCCAAACAAAGCAGGATAAAAAGCAAATCCTTCAAGCTATGTAGGCTAAATAACAAAAAGCAAGGTCAAAGCAAGACATAAGCACATAACAATGGTCTCAATTCGCTCTGAGGGGAAGCCACATCCCATGTGCTTGTTAAGACATCCGAATGCATTTAAATAACCTACTGGTTTGAATGTAGAGCTATGTAAATTAAGGTTAGCTGAGATCTGCTTCACAGTGCACGCTCTGTCAGACATGAGACAGCCAGGATAATTTCTAGTAGAAATACATACCTCACGCACATTGATGAAGATGTCGGCTCGGTGGGTATTTCAGGGCATCTTTTATTTTTAATCCGTCAAAACGAAGGAGGAAACAGGATCTATTCAGTGTGTACGTCGTCTCTAATGCAGCGGAGAGGATGAAAGAAACGCTGATCAACCATAACTGCCAAATGCTTCTCTTTTACCACGCTGTGCCGGAGGAGACACAGCTATGTAACTAAAGTTGCTTATTCGCTCTCTCGCTTCTCTCTCTCTCTCTCTCTCTCTCTCTCTCCCCTCTCTCTCTCTCTCTCTCCTCTCTCTCTCTCTCTCTCTCTCTCTCTCTCTCTCTCTCTCTCTCTCTCCGTGGACGCTCACTCGGTGGTCGGGACGATGTCAAGTCCCTTCATGCACAAAGAATCAACACACTGGAGCATCGAGATACATCTCCCAAAAGATGTTGACTCACCTATGGAAAAGATGTCCCCCATTTCTTATATCAATAATTCACCAAGCTCTTGTGTTAAAACGGTTTGTTAAACCGCTTATCATGTTATTCATCCGGGAAACAAAACCTTCACCTGAATGCAAAGTTACATAATCTTTTTATAATCTGTCAATCCTAATGTTATGTACTGAAGATGGGGAGCTAGATAGATAAAATATCACATCTTTCCAAAATAACTCTGAGGGAGCAGTTTATTTTCATCCCAGCTGCTTTTTTTGGAGATCTTACTTGAGAAAAGTTGTTGATCAAGTCACAGTGCAGTTTATCAAAATGAAATAGTAAACTATGAGTCACACAGAATGAGTTTGTTTTTACCTAATCTTAATAATGACCAAATAGTTCTGGCATGAGTTCTTGCAGCAGGAAAAGAGTGAATTATGCAGTTATCTCATTTTCATTTGTCAGATGTAGCATCTGAACTGGTGGCACATGTTGCATACAAAATGTAGTGCCAGTTTAGTGACAAAAGCAATAGGTAAAGAAAAAGACCTGCCATGCCCTTGTCCACCTGAAGCGGAAGCATCCATCTGGAAACATGTCAAGTACCATGTAGTATACTGATGTGTCCTCGTGGAGCAATATCCATCATCCTCCCCACTTGGCTCGTGCTCACATGGGAGGAGATCAAGCACATCAGGGACACTGCCCGTGGCTCATATTAAGAGTAGGCTGCATGCAATTCATTTCTGCTTCTGTTTCCTCTGCCTTCAGAAATTTGCGCCGCATATTAGGCTAGAGTCTAAGCATTAGCTAAACCCCATCATTACACCACCATTTCTGCATAAATTAGCATTTATGTTTCTTTCAATATGATAAGCAAATTGTGCAGCTGGCACAAAATAGCTGTCATCACAAACATCTGGATGAGAGAAATCGTGTTTATTTTTTTAATATTAATGAAATGTTCTTTCTAATTTGGTTGTGTAAATTTTGTGGCATGCATTTGGTTTGCATCCACACATGTGTTTACATATCTCAATCCTGTGTGTCGCAATAGGGACACACAGGCGATGCATGATATGAGCCTCATTTACCATCTCTCCAAGTCTTCCATGACACTGAACATAATCTTTACCAACTGGGAGCAGAAGACAACGAATCTCTCTCTCTCTCTCTGTCTCTGTCTCTCTTTCTCTCTCGCACTCACACACACACACACACACACACACAGCCACACACACACACACACACACACACACACACACACACACACGCACATGCATGACTAACAATTGTGTGCTCCAAGTTTAGACATACACAAATGAAGTCGGATCTGTGTCACAAAGGGTGATGGGTAGTGCTTCTGAAATATGTTACTTACAGATGGGTCGCACTTTGTCACCTGTGATGGAGTGTACAAGAACATTCGTTATCCCATTGTGTGGAAGAAAGATTACTTTCAGGGCACTCACAAGCTTTTGTTGCATCGGAAGTCATGTTACACAGCAAACAAACAAACAACTAAACTATGAAAGTATTATCTGAGAACACGCTAAAGCTTTTGGCCCTATGAATAGTGGAAGTGTTTTTTAAATGGATGTAATATAAAAAAAAGAAGAAAATACTGTTTTAATCACCATTTCTTGCACTAAAACTGTATTTTCAGGTCTGTGTTAAAAGTGACACAAAGATGATAAGGAGATGGTCATACAAGGCTTTGAGAAGCAGCTTTAAAACAAGCAACTGGGAAGACTGAGCTGTTAGAGGAGGACATTGCAGACTGCCCGACTGACACACAAGATCATGCATAATTTTTGAAAAAACTTTGCCCATCTGGGAGGTGCTGAACTGAAGTATCTACTGAATAACAGAAATAGGTCTTTTATGTCAGGTATTGTAAGAAGAACTGCGGTGGGTATGGAAAAAGAATAAGAGGAAGATCAGGGATGGCTGAAACAGTTACAGCCTGAGACTGAAGACAGACTGCAGCAGAAGAATTTGAGCGAGCTGTAAGAGCATGGAAAACATCTTTGGTTACAAGAAATCTTACAGCAGGCAGTCTGAGAACATGCCTCCCAGGGTATCTCTGGTCTCCCTCGAGGAGGTGGGGTAGAAAAAGATGATGGCCACATTATCAGCCATCATGGACGACACCTCACCCCCCGCCCCAGCTTGGTTCCCTGAGTGCCCAGGGCAGCTACTTCTCTGGAAGGCAGCTCCATAAATAAAGGGCACACTCGGCACAATATGTTTTTCATCTCTGCTGCCACAAGGCTGTACAATCCACCATTCTTAGTAGACCATAAAAAAACGCTACTACCTAACAATACTTATAGAGATTAATAGTGTTTTTTCACCTATTTACATAGGTATCCACTATTATTATCATCCCTTGTGCTCAAACGTATATGCTTTACACTTTGTGTACGTCTTGCTCTCATGAAAATGAACATTTTTGTTAAAATTCTACTAAGTGCAATCTCACATATCTTTCATTATTTTTCACTGTATGATAGAATGACTTTATATTGTTGTTGCAGTCACTGAAATTCCTTAGACATCTTGAAATTAAATATGTTTTTCTATAACCAAGATAGCTTCTCTTTTCCTCTAAATTGTTTGGAAGCGCATTGGGGCTTCTTAGTCTTTTAAACTGTACCCATGCAGCCCACTTAACCCCCCAAACTGGGTACTCTTTCCTCATCTGCCACACCACTTCATCCTGACCCACCCCTACCTCGGACGTATGCGCTAACACCACCAACCTGGCACCCTGGATTTTGTGAAAAAACAACATTGGTTTGTGCATGTGGGCTTGTTCTGTTTGAGGTTTTCCTGTTCTATTCTTATACTTGGCATTTTCCCAACTACGGCTCCTATTACACCCTCAGTATTCTCGCTTTGCCAGACAATGCACATGCTGCAAAGCGGAAGAGGGTCCGGCTATTCCACAGCATTCCGGGATGGGAGAATTTACATGCTCTGGTTTATTGGCATTTCTTTAAACCAATCACGATCATTACGGGCGGCCAAGCTCCGCACAGAGTCGTTGCAGAGAAAACTCAAATTTTACAGATAGTCTAGTGAGCCGTCTCAATTTACCATGCAGAGATCTGAGGAGCAGTCAACAATAGTCTTCATAAATCCAGCCAATTTAAAATTCCAACACAACAAAAGAGGAAGGAAACAGAAAATACATGCATCCGGCGGAATTTCCTGCACCACTGAGCAATCGCAGAAGTGGAACGTCAAGGATGTAGACTACACCCTGAGCCATCTGAGTGGGGGTAGTCTCTCTTTGAATAAGTGCTCCGGGGATCTGTTATATTATTTTTTCCAATGTCCAAGATTTCTTTGTTGAGGTGTTTCCTTGTCCTCTCAGAGAGCTGAGTCAGAAAGTATTGCTGTTGTGAGCCCACTGAAATATTGATGTAGTGTTAGCAGATAAAAATACACTTCATGTCACTGGACAAGTGCAACTTAGTTCAATTTCATGTTCACCTTAATATTACAGCACAGTTGTGGTATATTTCTAATTGCTATACCAGATTGTTATTTTTCTATTATTTTAAGTATGTATTCTTTTTACGACCCATAATATTTCTCAGCTTTTTTACTAGACTGCCCTGCTGGTGGGACACTTTAATATCCCCTTGCGACATCTATAAAGTTGTTCTAATATCATCGTAGCCATAATTTCTATGACTCAAGATTATAGCATTTTTATATCAAGGGCCCATTAATAGATACTCATCTAACTGCAGCTGCTCGTTTATGTTTAGAAAATGCTTTTGTGTTATTTTAACTGTTTATTATGTGAGTTTAAATGTGGTTTTTGAAGTCTTTCATCCTTTACAGTTAATATCCTTTTGCTCTCCCCCACATTTTGTCTGAGACCTCTTGGAAATGTTTCAAGGGCCGCCAGTGGTCCATAAACCCCAGTGTGGACACAGCTGCTCAGAACAAAAATCAGTGCCTTTGTTTTAATGCTTGTTGTTATGGCACCACCTGTTGGTCAGATTTAAGAAATACAAAGGAAAATAGGTGATACAAGACAAAATGAGGATTGTCCCTGTAATGATGACAGCATTTAGATGTATCCTTAAAAAAAACGTTAGACATAGTTCTTCTCATTACACCCTCTGATTAGAAAACATCAGGACATCATACTCTAAGTTGTCTAAATTGATCCATACAGGAATCAAGAACATGGTACATCAAAACAATCGCATTGAAATCATTATTTTTCATTACAGGTCAGGTCAAATGAAATTGCACTTGCGAAATTAGAGACTGACAAAGCAAAGTGGCTTACTTTCATTTGAGGAGTGTGATAAAAAAAAGAACTGCCTGTTAAAGAGGTGAGTGTCAACCAGAAAACAAGTACTACCAGCAGCCATGTTCAAAATAGAAGAGCTATTTGGTATTCTTGAGTATGATTATTTAATTTCTATAATGCTCAAAAAGTAAGTGGGGTAAAATTGCTTGCAGTTACTTCCATTTGCCTCGGTTTGATCTCTGACATGAAGACAAGAAAAGAGTGCTTCACTCCAACAGCTGCAGGTTCATAATGACTCAGAAGAATGTTTTAATTAAACAGAATGCGTTTTAACAGAAATCACATCTCTCAAATAACTGACAATTGTTGTTTCTTTTTCATTTGCTCTTCGTTTTCTTATTTTTGTAAATTGTTCACTTTTATCTTATCTTACTCTCGCCCTTATGCTTGTTGTTTTCTGATTGGTCGATTACCATGGGCAGTTTTAGACTCTTTTTAGGAGAAAGTTGGTTATTTCTTGGCATAGATTGGAACCCAAATTAAAACTTAACCCAATAAAATTGCTGAATGTTAGATCATTGTGTCAAATTGGTTGTTATTACTGTCTTATAAACTGTCATATATAGTTCCATCGTAGCGTTTATAGTGTCAAAAAACGTTAGCTGACGTTGTTAATCAGTAGCTAGCTCAGAGATTCTTGTCAAATGGGGGGGGGGGTCACATTCTCATTCGGGGCTAAGCCCCCCTAAAGGTCGGATCCTAGAATCGCCCTTAGCATTACTTTTTAACCTGCACCAAACCAAGCAATCTGAAACAATACATGTAATTTTACCTCATACCTCAAGGTGTCACTGCTGACTCATGTAAGAATTTTCTGTTGTTTATCTCCTTCTTTGTTATTACTTTCTCTCACTAGGATTTGGGGACATTTTATGATTCACAGCTACAATAAATATAAAAAAATAATTTGGACTGAATGTGTCAAACAAAACTAATTCACTACTTCAGTGTGTATGGACCAACACCAAAAGCTGTCATGTGATTAAATGCTTATTGTAAATATTTGATGCACTGATTCAGATCTCACGGTGACAGTTTTCGTTTGAAGTTAATGGGCTGATTGTTCAACAGTAGAACATTGTGGGTTGTTTTTTTTGCAAAAAGTTAAATTGGTTGTGCAAAAGAAAACATGACACGGATTAATTGGAGTTTAAGTATTTTTTAAAAACACCAACAGGAAGCGTAATGTCACCTCACTTGGCTGAAAAATAATATCCAAACTTGAAAACGCTACATGTTCTGGTTGAAGCAATCAGAAGGGCTGTCTAAAAGCGTAGCTATTTAGTGTCTTCACTGCTTCTGCTTAGGGCTGATTGGAGCAAGATAAAGTCTTGACACATTCACTGAGGTCAATTGTTGTGTGGTGTCTGTATGTATCCTGATACCAGGAAGGCTTTCTACCTTCTTAATTAAATACTACAGTCACCTTATCTCAGTTCCTCAAGCTGACAACACTCTCCTGCAAACTAAAGACATATTTTCTTTGGCTGACAGATCAAATGCTAATGAATAAAGAAACAAGCAGAAATCACCATGCAAGGGTAGAATCAACAACTGTGCCGAAGCTCTCTGAGGATTGCAAATACCACAGTGCTAATCTGATGCATAAAAGTCTCTGCTGGCTTTATCTTGTGACTCCAATGAATCAAGAGCCAAGGTAATTACCTTGGTCAGAGAGGTGGTTGTGGAACATAATGGAAAAGTAACTGTGTGGGGAGTTAAACTTAGTTACATTTAACCAAGTCGGAGCAAGGCCACTGAATAAAATTGATGGACCAGAAAAGCAAGAATATGTCAGCTGGGTGAGAGAGACACAGCTGTGTTGTATTGTTGTTCAAACACTGTGACATCCTTATGTGACAATCACAATTGGACAGTTTCGTTGTTTTGTCTTTGGTGTAATTGTTTTAAAATTGAATTATGGCTAACACGGAGCTACTTTCTCTCCACAGAAACAGGTTGTTACAGAATTCCCTACAGAACAGAGACAAACAGTGGATTGCAAAACTGTGGCAGCAGGGTACTTGAGCTTTATTTAGCTATGTGCCTTTAATTCACAGGGGATTGGGTGCAACGTTGATTGTTCACAACCGCAGAAAAAAAAAAATGGAGGCCTCTATGATGTTGCCACGGTAACACACATTGTGCCTTTGACAGCCTCTGCTCACATCTTTTGGGGTGAACATTTGCAGCCATGATAGTATCCAACTCATACTGCACTGATCATCTATACTGAATAAGTTATGGGGTTGCATATGTTTACTCATTTAGTATGCATTTCGTAATGACAAACATATTGTGTCATTCACTTGTTTAAACATGCTAATTAGCTCACAGTGTGCTCTTTTGCATGCATGTTGTGTCATGTTGTCTGACAGTGTGTTGCTGTATGTTTAAGAGGTTGTGCGTGTTTGCATGCATGTATCAACATGTTGCTAGGTGCTGTGTCCCTGTTCCGCACCAACGATGATAATTCTGCTGACCACGTGGATGATGTGGATTTAGTTATAAAGCAGGGAACAGTGGCAGCTGAGACGACATGGCATGAGTATTTCTATCATGTTTATCAGACCATCCACCATCCAAACAGTTATGGAGTTGCTTTCATTTTCAGCTCATTTTCTTTATATAGCCTTAGGCAGTAACCCAGAGTAATACCTATTGGCAGGCAGGACTTGGATAGTTGTACATCACTGACGCATTAATGTTTTCACTCAATTAAGGTTAGAGTGCATGTTTGTGAAATGTTATTTCACCTAATAGCCCAGGTTTCCTGATGTGGATGTGCATAGAAATAAGGGCATACACCGGTATATTCATTTAGCCAGAATTTTCTGTAAGATGACAGTCTGTATTTCATACTTAATTGCAAGGATGAGGGGATAATTACTTGTGTGTGCTTGCACATGTGTGGATGTGTGAGAATCTGAAGCTGGCAATACATCTCAAGGTCTTCCTAAAATAGAAACAAATTTTCATTTTAACACATTATCACCCCATTAAGTAATTTAGAAATTGGTACCGAGCAGTCTCTTGAAAGCTCAATCTGTACCTCTCAGTTCTGAGCTCTATGGACTTTATTTATGCTTACCTTTAGGCATCTGTGTGTGTATTTGTGCAGACTCTTTAAAACCTCCTTCAGTAAGCAATGGTGGTGTTATGAGGATTCAAGAGACATACATCGCTGAGAGTCACAAAGATAATCTTTGGAAGTTGAATTTTGGCCTCAGTATACCTTTGCTCAAAGAAAAGATTTGTCTTGTTTAAGCTCTTGTAAATGACAAGCTCCTAGCTTTTTCTTCCTTAAAACAATGTTTTTTGGGGGTTTATTTTGACCTGTTGGAATTTTAAAGAGAGAATATTCCAGCTGTGGGCTGCCTCTAGGACCTCAAATACTTAAAAGGGCTGTGTTTTTGCATGTTTGGGGATTGTTTTGGGGCCTTGGAAGACTTCAAAGTATAATGGGATAATTATTGCACTTACCACCAGAGGGGAGAGAGAAAGGGAGAGATGGAGACACACTGAGACAGGCAGACAGAGAGAGAGAGAAGGAGGGAGGGTTAAAGGGAGTAATGAGTGTTCAAAATGGACAATAAATCTAGCGTGCAAATTGAATGGAAACATGCTTTCACAGTAACATCAAATCTGTGATTAATATTAGCAACTTTGATGCTGTGATCTTGTCTTTTTTTTAATTTCCTATTGTTAGAGTTTGAAATTGCTGTCAGAATATATATATATTTTTTTCCAGTATGTAATGCTCAGCCCAGGTAACACAAAAACAGCTGGTGCAAGCATGGCTGATAGCAACATGCTCACACAGATTAAATTGCAAACGATTTCTGCAAAATGTCAGGAAACGCCAGTGTCTTGTGCCATTTAATGTGCGTCAGATGAGGGCTGAAGGTAAGGGTCCATGTTATCTCTCATATGTCACAGAATGTGGAGAATGACAGAGTGGTGCCAGGGGTTTAATTGGCGTTAACACTTGTGATGTAGAGCACTGGCTGAGTCTCCAAGGCAATGCCCAATGTGAGTCAAGAGAAGCAATCAACAGGGATTGAAGGGAAGCAGTTATATTTACTTACTGAGAAGGGGGATTTGGGGGGATTTTTCATAAAGCTTTACAACAGTCTGGAGAGTGATGGGATGCATGAAGTTCAAAAGAAATAAAAACAGAAAACAATAACTTGAGTACACAGACAGGATCAGTCCACACTGGGGCTCTCTCGTGCAAAAGAAATCCTAAGCTGATAAAAAACGACTTTAATGACTAATAAAACAGAGCCTAGACGCCACTAGAAATACAATCATGCAAAGTAGCCTTGCTAGATCTATTGGTTATTAGTACTTATTCATACATGTGGCTATTTTTTCAGAATCAGAAACAGACTAAAGCTAATACCTCATGTACCAAAACAAATGCAAATACAAATGAAGAGCAAAATGACAAAGCAATTTACTTAAAACGTCTTGGCTGACAAAAGCCATATATACTAATTAGCTGAGTAATTGACCAGAAGGGGGCGGCCAGCCCTGGTCAACCTGCTCAGTTAAAGGTATCAAAGACATGAGAATATTATTCTTTTGGATCACCTAAATGGCTTTGCAGGAAAAAAGGCATTAATCAAAGGCACCCTCTGGTCAGGAAATAGCTCCCTACAAAATATCTTCAACCTTCTTATTTCATCACTGAGATTTCTGGCAAAACTATAAAGCACAGAGTCATAAATGACTGGCCCCACTCCAAACCGGTTAATGATGAGATTGAACGCTCATTCATAGAATAATCCGAGCAACTCAAAATGTCATATCAGGTTTGTCAGCAAAGGTTTATCTGACAGACCAAGGTCACATACTAGATGTCAATGTCTTGATGTTGCTTGTTAACTTTTTGTGTAACACTGGGGCTGCACACTCATCATTTTGGCAAATGATAGAAAGCAGTTGCACACATAACTCACAGACCTGGACCTTTAATCGTTTCGACCATACATAATCATTTCCAGAGTACATCAAGTTGTCCAAAACACAAAACCTGACTCATACTGTATGTGGGTCCATTAACTGCTGTCAAACTGAATAAATGTGACATACATAAAAGCTGCACGGAGACACTCAAAACGTTACACACCTCCTCCAGAGTATCAGCATGGAGACAATGAATCTATTTGCCTGGAGAATTTGTTGTCATGAATATTATGGTTGTATGAATTTCCTGTTGATAAGTTACACTCTGCCTCTGCCAGTAATGCTTTGTTTCATTCATGTAAAACACTTTATTCTGGATGTTGTCCTCCTTTGAATCGCTTTGGGGATCTTAAAAATCTTGCAAGAGAAATGAACGAGGTGGATTGGGTGGATGAGAGGGTAAATTGCATATGGAGGAAGGTGTTTTGTGTGTTATTTAACATGTATATGTGTCACTTGTGTTTGGGGAATTCAGTGAGAATGGAATGAAAAGCTAAGAAAAAGCTGGTCACGAAAAAAGACATTATCCGTATCCCATGAGTTAATTTGAAGCTATAATTTTTTATCAAGTTCCAGTTTTGATGAGAGGGGGATGAGGACAACTACAAGTTTCAAGAATCAGTTATGTCAAAGCCACATGGGAGTAGTAGTTGTTGAAGGCTGAGAAATTAATTTCTGTTTAATTTTAGCGCTGAAAATCTGATGTGATCAAGACTTGGTAGTGAGGCTAAATTCAGCTTAGCATAGTACACAGAAAGCCTATAAAAGAAACTCTACGTGAGAAAATGTATGATGGAGCTGAGACCAGTAGAACAAAGGCTAGTTTGGAAAGGAGTTGAGACTTCTGCGCTCCATGCAAAACTGCCTAAAGATAAAGTTAAGTGGCTGTCAGATCCTGCACTGAATTCAATAATAAAACTGCCATATAAGGCTCTTCAGTGCCTTCTTTTACTTCCTTTAGCCTGAGAAAAGCAGCATTGTCCTAAAAGGAAAGAAATGTTGCAGTCCCCACATGTCCTTTTTCCAGCAATATTTTAAAGATGACAGTCAATCTCTATTGTCACTTCATTATATGCCACGTTTTCTTTTAGCTGGATTATTTCAGCACTGTGGTTATCTCAACTCTTCCCAACTTTGATTTCCCTGCCACACTTGACGTGTTTCCGTCAAGGTTAGAGAGAAGTGGTAGTGAAAAAAAAAGTACACAACACTGAATTCAGATCCAGCTCTAATCTTCTTTCTTAAGATGACGGAGGAAAAGGATCACATATGACGGAAAAGTCTTTATAATGGATTCGGAAGAAAAGATGACGAGAGCCCACGCAATCACTCCACCCTCTGGTGCAAGAACTAAATCCCCAAAGGAAACTCCTCATAAACATTCAATTTGTTCAAGGCTGCTCGAAATGTGTCCAGTTTCTCATTTATTGTACCTTTGGTGCATATCCAGGGTGGTGCTGTGGTTGCATGTCAACCAATCAAATAACATGGACACAGGTTTCCTGCTTCTGCATGACCTCCAAGATTTCCAACCCGTCTGACAGGCCTTCCAATTTAATTCAATTTAATTTAGCAAAATTATACAGTGAATTAATTGTATATTCATTTAATTTGATTTGGGTTTAATCAGTGACCCAATTTGTTTGTTTCATGAACAGGAAGCTTCATAGGGAGGCTGGATGGATTGTAGGATTTAAACTTCATGCTGGCTAGTTAAGTTTTATATCCCTCACTAAAGGGAGAAAAAATAAGGGATCAAGGGAATGTGAATGCTTCCTCACCTAATCTAAGCCAGAATGAAACTCCACTTTGGCTGCCATTTTCATCAGAGTTTTTATGGAAGGAAGTAGTGAAAAGAACACATTTGCCTTCACAAATTGCATGAAATCCTGCCCAGGATTTAGTGATAATGGCTTCAAGAGACACACACATTCTTTCAGTGAAGCTTTTGGTAGATGTCAGCACTTTTTTATCAGCAGGAAAATAATGACCTTGATTGGGTAGTGGTCTAATTACCAAGGTTAAAATTTTCAGAATGATTAGCGTTATAGTGGGTTTTTTTTTGGTTGTTGTTTTTGTTCTGGGTTAGATGCTGCGTCCTTGTTGCACACTGACTTTAATGAGGATAGAAATGAGAGTGAATTGGACAGGAAGTATTGCATCACTGTCTGATGCTGGGTCTTCAGTCTGTGCCAGTTAAAGCATGCAGGTTTGAAATGGGGATGCAGCATGTTTAAGTTGAGCTGCCTCTGCTTTTGGCTTTGTTCAGGCTTTATGTAAACAGTAAACAGACCTCACATGATCTGACTTTAGATGTTTGACGGCATCCATATTTCACTAAAGGACTATTTGTCAAACTTAACTGGAGAATGTTACATTTTACTGTGACAAATTCTGCAAGGGGAGCAGCCAGATGGACATGAAACAGAACTGTGGATCTCAATGTAGCCTTGGCTCTGGGGTCAATATTCCAAACAGTGTTTCGGCTCCAATACAAACAATTTTTATCCTAGTGCTCCCACTGATCCAAACATTTACTTATCTAGACTTACTCCCACATATTTTCTGAAAAGACAAAACAGGCCTTTGCCCAGCAGAGTGTGGATGCTGTTAAAGATGTACTATGAGATTGATGACTCAGCATTTGACGTGGTTGTCTGTCAAGTAGTTCTTTGATTGTGTCTTGTGCTTTCATGCAGTATGCCTACTTACACGAGTTTAAGATTCAGGTCAAGGTTGAGACCTTTTCAACCTCTAATCAGCATAGATGTAGCACCACACAAGCACTGTGGTCTCTGACTTTAATTATGGGCTATTATTATCATTGCAGGATGAACATAGAGGTCACTGAATTTGTGCAACTTGACCCTTAAAAATTCTGTATTGTCCCTGGCTTAGACTAATATTCTTTGTGAGGTTTCAGTGGTATGTAGGACGAAAGAGAAGGTTAAAGAGCGATGCCTCTTTCACCTCTACATCTCACAATCTTCTGCATACAAATGAGCAGAACCCCTTGTTGAAAGGGCATTTATTGTCAAATTATAGATACTTCCAAGTGCATATGTCTTCATAATTTTTGTGTTGGTTTTCAGATGATATAGTGTTGATGAACAGGATTGAAAATAGAGATAGAACACCATTGCATGCAATTAGATTCAGACCCATGCAAGGGCTGAAAATGAATGATTTCCCAGAGGGTTGCACTAATCCACTTAAGTGCCTTGACACCTTGTCATGCACTTCTTTAAACAAATCGTATTTTTATCTTAGCGTAAGGTCACACTGTTTACATGCATTTCTGCAGCTGCCAAAATTATTAGTTGGCTTTTCTGTCGACAACTCTGGGTAGCAATTCAACTTAACTGGGCATTCATAATAAATCCATAACACATCTATAAATGCACTATGCTTGTGGAACAAGCACCACAGGACATCAATGTCAAGTCTGTTGTCTCAAAATTGCATTGTAGATGAATGATGATGAATGCATTTAGCGAGACTCCATCATCAAGCAGCTGCTGGTGAAAATGAAAAGACTGCCAACATTCATCCACACTGGCAAATACATTTGATTGTGTATATTGTGGTGCATGACTAGCTTACACATAATCATGGACACTGCAATAATAATGCAGCCCACTATAAAAAAACACTGATGCTTACAATGTATCAACCTCTGCTGCTAAACAAGAGTATCTCATATCACTTTTGGGGGATGTATGGAGCTGCTATAACTGGCCTTTAATAGTTCCTATAGACAAATTCATTGTAAGGTAAAGCGGCTTGGCTTGCTGTGATTTACCCGACTTGCACAGCATAATAGTTAACCTACTTTTGCTCATTCAAAGAGGGAGCGGGTAGCTGGCAGCTGCTTTTCATACTTTTTTTTATCTATCTGTGGGTGAGACACAATGATAGGTGTATAAGCATATTCTAAAACAAATCATGATGACTGTGCTCTCATTTGAGGGGTGTATCAAAGTTGCATGAAAACAGATTGACCTATGTGCCCTGACCAGGATATGGCTACTATCAAGTTTACCTTTGGACAAAAAGCTGCCAGTGTGTGAGCAAAAATCTCCATGGCTACACTTGGAATTTGTGAACCTTAAACTACTATTGCTGTTAGATTACGTTGCTGATTTGTAACCAACAGATGACCCAGGCAACTTAATTTTAGTCACAGTTTGACATGTTTAATGTTTTATTGGCTTAGCTGTGTAGTGTAATGATAAAACTGTGACTTACTCATCTCTTGCTACCAATACAAACATTCCTCCTCGAGCATTACAATGCACCAAAAACTGCAGCACATCAGTAGAATGGAAAAATCCATACCTAGCATGTTCAAACAGACAAACAATACACAAATCAAGATAGCCAATTACTGGGCTGCAGTAGAAAACTGTCTGTTACGAACGAATGAATGATATATATATATATATATATATATATATATATATGAATATATATACATATATGTAATATATATATATTTGCATTGCATTCAGTGATCATCCCAGACTTCAAGGCACTGCACAGACATTTTCAGTTATTCTGGCATATCTGGCAGACCTCTGTTGGATCTGAGGTCCCAAAACTCTCATGTACTAATAATCATAAAGGTGTAAATTGACTGACCCAAACAGGTGCAATAAAACAGGAGAGTGAGGGAGTCAGTTGAGCGCTCGTCTGTACACACCCACACAGTCCTCAGCTCAGGCGAGTTTTAATGAGCAAAAATGAGTGAAAACACCTGAGTGGAACATGGGGGTATGAGGGCTTTGATGTCAGTCGAACTGCTGCAAAAAAGCAAACTTGAAAAATGTAAGAACAAAAAATGACTTTACATTATCATCTTCACAACATCGATGTTGGCTTATTTTTTGTCTTGTGTGTTTAATTGTCAGACAATATGTGTCACAAATGCAGTACTGTTTTGAGAGCTGACTCTCAAATCAAGGATTTTTGAGTGTTTTTGAATGCACCAAGAGAGGTTTTGCACAATCGCAACTACAATACAACACAGTGATGAGTAAACGTGAATAAACGTGCAGTGTGACACTGTAGATCACCTTTCAGAATCAAAATCAGCTTTATTTGCCTGGTATAAGGACACTCATGAGGAATTTTGCTTCGGCTCGTATTGCTCACAATGTGCTTACTCATACAAAACAAACAACGAAACAAACAATATATACACACTATGAACAGAAACAATATAAACAGGTTGAGACAATTAGCGCAATGAAGAGTGCAAAGTATTCAGGAGTAGATTATAATTATGATAGATATTATTATTTTAATTATGGAGCATAGTGCAAAGGGTGCTGGAATAAATAATATTATGTTATTATATAAGTATTGTATTACAATATGAACAGTAGGAACAGTATGAACAGCTCTGAAATAGAGAATGAGAATGATGAATAAACAATAAGTGGAACCAGTAAACAGACTGATTATAGACACTGTTGCTGGGTTATTGCACAGGAATTGAACCTGGCACTGTGAGTCTGAAGTCAGCTGTTCATCAGAGTGATGGCTTGTGGAAAGACATTACATTATGAATTGAAATGGACATAAACCAATGGCTGCCTATTGGAAGTAGAAATCCAAATACTTATCTATGTGCTAATGCATGAAAACTCATGCAAACCATAAAACAGACCAACTAACTCACACTGAAACTGCCTCCAAACAATTTAGCTGCATTATGGACTGCAGAGTTATCTCACAGTACATGCTAATATGAACTGTCCTCTTTAACAGCTAGAGAAGCAATAGAAAAAGCAAAGCTTAACATTTTGTGAGCTCTATGCATAACTTTAAAAACATCCCCACTTTTACAGTTACCTTCACAGAGTCCACCAGCTTAACAGTATGGAGGCCTGCTGTCCCTAAAAAACCCCAAGCATTGTGCACTTATGCCTGCATGACACTTAATCAGGGCACCCTATTCGACATCTACCATTTTCGTCAGACAACAACAGTTTCGCGCTACACCAAACTGTGTATTGATTCAATAAACTGTCTATTGATTCTAAAAAGCTGGGTATGTTCTATACCCCGGCTCTCTCTGTCTAGTGCTCCTTTTCTCTCTTTCTCCGTCTCACCTTTAAATTTTCCATCTTATTTGTGATGGCAGACAAAGCACTTAAAGGGTGAAGCTTTTTAGACTCAGGACTTTTGAGCAGATGACAGAGTGCATTAGCGTTTCTGTTTTATGCAGATATTGGCCCACTTTGCCACTAAAAAGGCGTGCAGAGGACTATTTTTGCCCAATTCAAAGTGAGGAAAGTGTGTCATGACCCAGTAACACATAGTGAAACCTGTGTGAAGTCCTGCCGGATCGCTTCCCTTATGCTATATCCTTTCTTGGCGTTAAACATTAATCATGATTGACAGATTGGCTGGCATTTGAACTCCTCCCAGAGGACAATGCCATAAGCAACACCTTTTTTTTTTAACAAGCTCTCCAAACAAAATGGCTGTACAGTCTGGAATTTTCTGTCAGACGGGGTCAATAAAAGGGGTGTTAATTCCTGTGGGTTAAAATGAAAGCTAAATGCAGTCAACGGTGTCACACTCCTCTAAAAACGGGAGCAGAACAATATTTAATGGACAGTGTTTTGCAAAAGCCTCCCAGACTGCCCTGTCAGGTCTGTCTACAGTTACAAAGGGAAAATAAATTGTGAAAGCTCAGTTGCCCCCAAACACGCATATCTTACAGTGCTACTTTGAATCCAAATTAAGGAAATCATTACTGAATAGTGAAAGTTGGCATTTAGCTACATTTATTTCCATGTCACTGTGCTCCGTAGAAATTTAACAACACAATCAATTTGGTTAACCATTTTTTTCTCTGTGTGTTTTCAGGAAGGTGTCACACTCATCTCATTTGACCAGTTTACTCTTTGTTTAGACATTTTAACAGCTCTATGTTCTCTCTGAAGAAAACCGGCACTTTTCTAAGCTTCCACCAATGCACAAAGCTACAACGAAGAGACTACATGCTGTATTTCAATATCACCAAGTAACATAAGACTTTACATTTAACAGTCTATGGGTATAACCTAAGTAAGTTTTGGTGAGATCCTGAGTGGTTAAAATGACAATAAATTTATCTCATGAGCTTACAATTTGTTTTAGAAAATCTACTGATAAACCAATGTTTAAAAATAGTTCCCTTAAAGAGATTAGTTTGACATTTTGGGAAATATTTGGTTTCCTGATGAGAGGTAGGTGAAAAGAGTGACATCATTCTCTCATGTATGCTAAATATGAAGGTACTTTACAGCCAGAAGATAGTTAGCTCAGCTTAACAGAAAGACTGGAAACAGGGAAAACAGCTAGCCTGGCTTCTGTCCATGCAAAATCACATAATGTCCAAATGAGATACATGGTGTTAATAAAAGAGCTTTAGAGACATTTGGAGATTTTTGTTACTTTTGGACAGAGTTTCTCCCTGTTTCCAGTTTCTGTGCTTAGATTTAGTTATTTGATTAGGACAATGCACGTTAATCAACATTTCTGTAAATGCGCCAGTGATGGCCAGTAGGCTATTTTTCAACTGTAGTCCTAGTTACCTAGCATGCATGTCCTTATGGTGGGAGGAAACCGGAGCACCAGGAGGAAACCGATGCAAACACCACACAGACTGGGGTTCGAACTCTGCAGTGCCAACTTGCTGTGAGGCAGAAGTGCCAACCACCGAGTCACCGTTAAGCTAACATAAGCGATCACAGTGGCTATAGCATCATGTTTGCAATAAAGAAGCATATTTCCCAAAATGTCAAGCTATTATTTTAATCCATATTTAAACTAATGAAGCAACGTACTATTCATAAAAACTATTTGTATCATGTTTTGTATCATGTCAAGGCATTTTGTTACTTGGTGTGGCAATGTTGCTGAAAAAGGAATGTGACAAATGTTCACACCAATGAGTATTTCTAGCACACTTTAAATTCAGTCATTAAAAATAAATGCATGCGTCAATGAATGTCTCAATGAATGAATTAACAGTGTGTATTATACAAAGTGATTCTCAAAGTTACCCCTTTTTAACATTCAATTCAGAGGCGTCACATTTACATTACCTAATTGGGTACAGTTTTTGCTATTTATGTGCAAGTTTGTTTTCTATGCTTAAAACAAACATGCAAATAAACCTAGAAGGAGCATTTTAATATTTTGCCCCGAAGGCATGCACGCTGTGCTCAATGACATCTCTCGGTTAAAATGAAAACTACACTCTCAATAATGCTTATGTGTTCGCTGTTGTTTCCCCACCAACAGTCCTCAGCCAAGTGGAACCATCTCCCATAGCATTCGGTGGAGGTGGAAGACAAGCTCTTAATCGGCTGTGTTATTCAATTATTGAATTAAAAGCTTAAGTACTCAGGGTGAGCATGTCAATTTTTCACAACTGAATGCTACACTGCTCATTCCTTTTTCATCTGAATAGATCATTTGTGTATGTAAAATGTAGAAGAATGGAGGTATTACACAGATCTGTTTCATTGTCTGTAATTCCCTTTCACTGTGACTGTAATCATTCTGAGAGACAAGTCGTATTCATTCAACACTGCATGCTAGTCCTTAATCTGTATTCAGCTCCCCTTAACAACATACCACTTTTTTTGTCAAGCATTTGTACTTGTAGCACAGTGTTAATTGAGAAATGGGGTGGTTCAAAGCTAATTTTGCATAATTACGGCAGAAGTGGAAGTTTAACCTGTTTTACTTCCTTGTGATGTAAAACAGTGATATAGTGTTAAACAATTGGAGGAGTAAGTATTGCAGCAAATGGTTCAACCCTTTTACTTGACATTCTGCTCACCTGTCTTCATCAGCCGTGTTCTGATACCCTGGGACTGATACAGATAAAATGATGTGATGTTTCTGTCTGTATTTCAATGGGATGTGTTGCTGTGACCCACGCAATCTCTTTTTCAAAGAGTATTTCAACTTATGCAGATGAGCTCATCAGAGCTGCCTGCTGAGATGAGACATCTAGGTCTGGAATTGTGTCAATACCAGCACCAAAACAAATGCAAATCAAAATCCAAATTAATGTGTTTTCCCTGAGGAGAAACTGAGTCGTACTTATAGTCAGCTCTCAGTAGATGACAGGATTCTGTTATCCAGAGCTCATGAAAAACAAGGCATTCTGAAAACCGCTCACTGAGCCAGGGTACAAGAGTCAGTGTCTCCAGATGGAGAAACTAAACTAAACTAAGTTTTAAAAAAAAGAAAGAAAAAAGAAACAGGCTTTTGTGTGATTGTTTTGCAGATGAAAAACAGAAAACATTTCTACATTTCCAGGATTCCTAAGTTTAGTGATTTATCTTGGTAAACATAGATCCATGTTATATTTAATCGTTCTATATAGGCTGTGTCTAGCAAATGTAGTGGATAAATAGCATTACTCTGGTCACAGCAACATCCATGTCCTTGTCCTCTGCATGAAAGAATAAAACAGGTTAGGTTTGCAAAGAATGTAGATGGGATGTGTCTGCGGACCGAGGCCTTCTGTCACTACACCCACCCTTTCTGCATTTGATTAAATACTAAATAGTGCACAATGCATAAAGTATGAACTTATATAACATTTGCACATGCACCTTTGTAAATCTAATGTTTTGTGTATGTGTATGTATGTATATTTGTGAGTGTGTATTTGTTTGTACAGACAGTGAAAACATATTTCCCCAGTGGACAATACAGACTATATATCTATCCTATAAAAAAGAGAGCAAATGATGGACCTCTTAATAATTCTCTTTTTCTTTATTTACTTGTGATAACCTTTAATGCACTATTTGTTCAAGCCTTTGCTGCTGTGTTGACCCACTTTCCCCACAGTGATCATTAAAATTTCACTTCATTAAATTCATCAAAGAATTCATTTCAAAAAGTTTTTTCCGGTAACTGCTAGTTGAAGCTGATGTTAACTTTTTTGTTAGATCCACGTCTAGTTATTTGTCAGACACATTTCTAAATAAACATATTATTACAAGTAGGCATTTAATGACAGCAGCTCTGATGACTTTGAATTTTAGAGTACAAAAGCGTGAGCAGGATTTCCACATTATGATGCATACCTATCATAAAAGCATTGAGCAGAGGAAGGCAACTCATATTCTCTTGGGTGCACACACAGTGCCTGTTTTATTTGCATTTTCTGAATATAAATAGCTGTGTAAAATGCTGATTGTGATTTTTCTTTTAGATTTCCCTTACTAGGATCTAGACTACTGCTAGATAACATGTGCTGGTATGCAGAGTATAGCTAAAGATGGCACGTTTGCAGAGTGCTTTTTGTCATGAACACGTATTAAGCACCTGGTACACATAAATTCACTTCCCTCACATAAAACTTGACAGCTTCAAAAGTTGTTACCATTCAAAATAATTGCCTTCCATGCACACAGTGTATACAAATTTAATAAAATACACAACAAGTACAGTGGCCCACATTCACGTGTAAGCTCAGCTTATTTTCACATAAACTGCAGAGGACGACAATAAAATTACAAATACATTCTTAAAAAACTGTTTTTTATAGGAACCTCAAATGGTGTTATGAAAAGGGACATTCCCTGTTGCACCATCATTAACAGTTCATAAGACACTTCACTTTTGTATTTAACATCACTGATATGTATTTCAGTTGTCTCACAGGTCTGTGATATTCAAAGAGATGTTGCTTATACACTAAATGGAGACAGGAAGCATCACTGTACAAAAGCAGACAGGACTCGATAGCTTAACAGTAGCAATTTGTTCCACAGCCTCACAAAATTGGAGCTTGAAATGTGTAAAATACAGACACCTAAATTGACAGATACAGTACACCATGTAAACACTTGAAGTCAGGTAAGCACTGGTTTTCCCCCCAAACCTTCACATCAGTCAAGGACACATATTTCACCTAAACACAACAAGTCACAAACTAAAAAAACAAACAGACAAAGCAGATGGTTTTTGGTTATACAATGCGTGCCTGGACACCTATGTGGGTCAAAATAAATCACCTCTTGGTCATTACTCTATAATATCATCATCACACCCCTGGCAGGTGAGAGCGAGCGAGATCACCTGGCCTGTCAGTTACCAGAGTCCCGTGGGTCGAGAGCACAATCTGACCCCCCACACTCCTGGCTGATGACAGAGCTGTGAATGAAGCTGCTTGACAGAGACTTAGGCCTGAGCTCAGAAGTCAGGTAGGAGGGCTCCTCCAATTCGATGTGCAGTGGGGAGCACTGGCCATCTGGAGGGCCATAGGCACTGCTGTCTGAACCCCCCTCCCTCTCTTCTTTGGACTCTTGGTTGGCCAAGTCCAGGGGCATACTACTCTTAGTGGGACTACTGGACTCAGATGGACTCTCCTGTAGCGGTGGGCTTAAAGCACGCTGCGATTTTAAGTAAGGTTTGACATTGGCCACAAGGATTGTACTGTCCCGCTGTTCCTTTCCAAACGTGCTGAGGGTTTTTCTGCTGCTGCAGCTGATGGTGCCATAAATCTCTGTCTCTACCATGGCATCCATTCCCACAGGGATGAAAAGGTTGGTGCGATTATCGGCGCTGTCTGCTTGGCTTCCTACCCGTAACTTTGGCATCCAGCATCTGTCAGAATGTCCCAGTGCACGACATTCATCGGTGCAGTGGACTGATTTGTCTTGCTCTGCAAAAACAGTTAAACATTTGTTATTGGACCCTGCTGGGGTAAGAACAAACAACCAAGAAGAAAATGTAGATGACATTTTGAAGGATGAGCATCAATAATAAAACACTTCAACAAACACACATTTCCAGTACTATTCTAAAAAATCCTACATACAAATCCAACAATAGTGTCTTTCCTGATATAAGTTATTTAATATTTATCACAAGAATTTTCCATAATAAAATAAGCAGCCTTTTGCAGCAGTTGATAGTTCAAATTTAGCAATGCCGTTTTTGATTTAGTAATGTACAGGCTTTTCTATTGGAGACATCACTCACAATGTAACCTTCAAATTTTAACACCATACAAATGTCATGCTGGCCAAGGTAGCAACTGAGGAAGTGAGGCTATCCATGAAACCTTTTTCCCTCTGGTTTTCTCAACAACCTGTGTAGGTGTTTCCAGGAAAATATCATCTGGTGCAGAGGAAGTGATGTGTTGTTCATTTACATTTCCAGCAGCAGCATGTTTGCGTTGAATGCACAAAAAAACAAAATTTGCATGCGCAGAAATATTTACAATTTTTCTGATCAGTAAGTGGTAGGAAACTCTGCAGTCAGAATGTGGTTAGTTAGAATATTGTTAGGGCTCATTATTTTTCAGTTTTGTATTTTTCACAATTTATAGATAGGATTTTATGTGTGGTTCTTTTGGATATTCAAAAAATGGGTGACAATCAGATCAATATCTGAGATAACAATTCAAGTTGGATCTTGGGAATTTGTAAAACAAACACTCATTAGTTTGACTTTTATTAATCTTTCTAATTACTTTGAGAGGGGGCATTCTCAGCAGCTCATTTGCATTTCCTGCCCATTTTTTCACTTCACTCTGTATAAATGTACCTATTTGACCTGTCCTTGCCAATAGAGGACCTTGTTTACCATACACTGTGGTCAACAGTTTCTACAAACTACGTTTGAGTGCCTGGAAACTGATATGAACTGATATGCTTTGGTAAAAAATGGCAAAAATGAAAAACAATTAGCTTTAAATGTAGTCCACATTGTAAGTATTAACTCAGTGCAAATTGAGGGCTGGTCATTTATGTAAGTTGATGATGCATGGAAGACATGTAACCTCATCTTCTTGACCACTTTTTGTTGATTGAAGTGGTTCCCTGATTATCCCATTCCTTTGGTAGACGTCAGCTGCATTAGTTGGTGGATGCTGAACACCAAGCCAAACGCCACAGGACTGTACAACATGTTCGAATGACTGTGTATTAGTGTCAGCGGTAAGAAGTGGAGCAATGGGTAAGGCTCTATCTTTATGCCATAAATTAGTCTTTCACATTTCACACCACATCTAAACCTGGTAGACATGAAATAAGCATAAAGAGAGCGGTGCATAGAATTAGCCGATTTCCATGGCATTATGATGAAGAAGGTGTCATTTTTATTTCTGTAGTCATTACACTACGCCCTCACAATTGATTTGACAATCCTACATCAAGTTATTTTGCATGTAGAGGCATTAAGCAATAGCTCAAAGGTGTCTTTATAAATTGGTAGTAAATGACAGTTTACCTGTTAATTAGAAAAACAATAATTCCTGTTGTTCTGATGACTGATCAAACTTAAATAAACATTTTTATTTGCTGTGATCGCCATGAGGTTGTAATGACTGATTATTCTTTAAGCTTGACAAAATGATAATAATGATCACTGAATCAATCAGAAATTGGTTATTTATTTAGGTTTTGTACATTGTGTTTCCTAAAACTACAACTATAAGAAACGAATGAATGAGCTTGTAAAACATAAAAGACAACACACACCACATCTGCAACATCTCCCAGTTTTGGTGTCTCTCCCCTCAGGAAACAAATGTTCTAATATTATGACAGAACATATGAAACATACTCACAGAGTCTCATTAACACTTCACATCCGTTTTCTCTCATAAATCATTCTTCAAAGATTCCGACAAAGACATTACATTGTTGTTTTTTTTCTTTGGGTATAACCAATCACAACATGGCTTGATACTCCACTGATCAGTTCTTGTAGCTTTGGTCTATAAATAAGGTCTCTCTATCTTGCTTACATGTAATTTCGTGATATCAAAGACAATGAGTGAAGTGACGAATGAGACACTTGATCTTATTTCTGAACCTAACCCTGATGAGAACAGGAATATCAGCCTGGAACGGGGAAATGCTCCACACGACAAGTCTCTTCCCAGAAGAGGTGGGGAGCTGCTCTTGTTCAAAGGCAGCAGTACCTTCCTCACACTGCCAGCCTCGGCCAGTTTGCTGGAGGAAGTTCTAACAAAAAAAAAAAAAAAAGATACCATCTCTGCTCTATAAGCCCATGAGATGTAAAAGCCAGCACCATGTGCCACACATGCTAGCAAGCTCATTTGCAAAGTGCCACTACTATCTGCTCAGGTCCATGAACACCCACACAAAACACACACACTTCCAGCCATAAGACAAAAGGAACAGTTAATTATTCAATGACTGGACAGAGATTTAAAAAGCAAATTGGGGCTGTTAATTTTACACCATAACTGTTTTAGAGTCTTAATAATGAACGCGTACATTAAAAATGTTAAAGGAAAATGCATTTCTACATTTCCTTCCAAGAAATATCTACGACATACAGTATGTCCTTTATGAGTTACAGTAATTGTTTTATAACATTGTGTCTTTTTACGAGCATAGTAAACTGGTATAAGATAATGGGTGCCCTTTTGTATCATGCAATCTAATCATAGGAAGAGCTTTTTGTTCCCATGAATGTTTGCCTGAGAAAGGTTTTCAGTGTATTTTTGGGGACATTGTAAGTTTCACTGTGCAGAAAACCTCGCCCTTTCCCATGTATGCTGTTTTTTGTTCTGGAAACCCAAGAACCTTCTTGCTGTGAGGCAGAAGTGCTAACCACTTAGCCACCGTGCTGACCAAATCAGTCGGATTTGACCAAGATTACAACAGACGCTAATGTGACATACCATCATAATCCATGGAACAGCCTTTATTACGATATTGTTTAAATAAGTTCCTCCTTTTGACATTTTACCTAGATACTGACTCAGATCTTTTATTGCATTTTTTGTGTATTCTTTGTGTTTACTCTTTTGCAATGTGTGACAGTCTGTTAATGCTGTTTGTATTTTTATTGTTGTAACAGTGTTTTTCTGCTGACCTCTTGACCAACAGAGAAGCATAGTGATTACAGTTGAAGTTGTAAAATTGGTAGTAGCATAATGGCAAAGTCTGTTTTTTAATAATTGATGCAGATTAACCTCAGTACTGAGTTTTTAGTACAAAGAATCGTACATATCACTATAAATTAAAACAATCAATTTTTACTGTTAACTATTACTATTTTTACTGATTTTTAAAACAAGTTTAATTTCTAGGCTGCATACTGTTATTTCCCCCATGTTGTGTTTCATAATTGTGTGAATAATGTGATTGTTGATTGTACATTGTTACATCCTTAGCATAGACCATTTTGGTGCTATCTCTTTCAGAAATACACATTTGAGTTCAAAATGAATTTTACATCAAAAGGAACAACTAAATGATGGCTTTGATTCGGCAAAACCGCAACACAGATCCTGCATATTAAAACTAATATGCTTTGAAGCAACTACACCTCAGATTACAGCTCTGTGCCCTGTGTGTTTGTGTTTCTCCCAGTGTTTTTTATAGCGCCACGGAGAAAAGTATTTTTTAGGCACGGATACACAAGGCCAAAACAATAAGCATAGGCGAGGAGAAGCGGGGAGATGCTGAATTCATTTCCATGGTACCTATCACCACTGCAGAGGAGCTAGCAGATGACGCTGATGCAAAGGGATGTATATGCTTAGAAGGTTAAGCAAAACCACGGTAAGATATTTTTGTCATTGTGCTATTTTTCTCGCCATGTAACCAGGAGCAATTTAAGGATCATGTCTGAATGTTTACATTTAATTCTTATTGCTTACAGGAAATTAAGATTTGTAATATTTTTCCTGTCATGGTCACACCTTTTCCATCACACACTATAGTTTTTCTATAACAAAATACATGATTTATGTTTAACAATGTAAGAAAAATAAATGTATGACACTACTGTTAGTATAATTAATTTATATTGCTTAAAAACAAAAAGGCAGACGGAAAATGATGAGGAAGTTAGGGTCTGTTGTGCCTGGCACAGGCTTACCATTTCCATTTCATCATTGAATACAAATGTGTTAAGTAATAGCTCTGAAATGACAGAGTTATACAATGGCTTTATATTGTCCAACGCATTTACATAGTCACATAATAGAATGATGACAAAGTGACAAAATAGCTGTGATCTTAAGAGCAACTGTGAGCAGAACAATGACATGCTCTCCAAAAACAAAGAAACTGCCTGCCCATTATAAATAGAATCCGAGAAAGCCTAGCAACATATCCACTGTGCATCTGGTGTCTGTGAGAGTGAATAAATATTCAGAGTGCATGATAGTGGAAGCTGCACAGGTGCATATATTACCTGTATCAAAGCAGCCAGGAGACTAAAGGGATGGTAAAGGTAAAGACATAAAAGCAGTACTACTTAACCCACAAGCTTTTGTGTTGGTGCATTTGGAACTATTATTCTGTGGTGTCTCCATTTTGGATAATAGTGCTATCTTGTCAGAATCTGCAAACCAGTGGCTTTGTTGTTCAATAAATGTACCTGTGTGTGTGTGTGTTGTGTGTGTGTGTGTGTGTGTGTGTGGTGTGTGTGTGTGTGTGTGTGTGTGTGTGTGCTTGTGCGTGTGCGTGTGTGTGTGGTGTGTGGTGTGCGTGTGCGTGTGCGTGTGTGTGTGTGTGTGTGTGGTGTGTGTGTGTGCTTGTGCGTGTGTGTGTGTGTGTGTGTGTGTGTGTGTGCTTGTGCGTGGTGTGTGTGTGTGTGTGTGTGTGTGAGAGAGCAAGAGACAGAAGGAGTGTGTGGGTTGGAGGATGATGTGTTGTGTGATCAGGTCTAAGGCATTATTCGTAATATAAATATTCCATCTTGTACCAAGTAGACAGTGACACCATTTAATGTTCAACTTATCAACCCTGAGAGAAAAAAGCATTTCATCTTACCATTAGTTTGTTTTTTTTTAACTACATTCTCACATACAAACAGGAAAGGCATTAGAAAAACCTATTAATATTAAATGCAATGCCCCACTTCTTTGCATTTATCTTATCTAACAAACGGAGGTTTATAAATGAACTGACATTACTGTCAAACGAGTGCCAGTGATGCACATGTAAATATTTGGTCTTGCATGTACAAAAACTGAAACTTTGATTGGACTTAGAACTTGGGCTAAATCAGTTTCAGGAATGTGCTGCAAAAAAAAATTGTGATTGAATTTACACCTCCCACAGAGTCAAATTTGGTCTGCCATAATTCCTCATAGCACACACACACACACACACACACACACACACACACACACACACACACACCACACACACACTCACACACACACAAAAGTGAGATAGAGTGAGAGATTCACACATTCTTCCAGCAGGCGCAAGAGTGATTCCATCTCTGCCCTCCTGAGCTCCCACAAACAAACAGTTCAGAGCAATGTAAATGGTGTGGAAAGTACTGCATAGGGACCTGATGACCAGAGTCTCTTGCAAGGCTCACACACGGAAATGAGAAAAACCACCACTTCACTCAAGTCTCCTATTATCTTTTATCTTACCAGTGAGAGTTGCTTTCATATTTTCAGTTTATAACCACAATAGCTAAATATATCAGTCCCTATCAGGTCAGCCAGGTTGCAACAGATTGACAATCATCTATGATTATACTCCTGGCAGTGTCAGGTTTGTGAAATAAAATTTAACATTTCTATTTTCAGTCGCAAAGCAAAGCTCCTCTCAAAACAGTGCAACCACGGCAAAAACCGATAATAACTGAGAAAATCTTTCCAATGAAAAGGTGGAAACACTCTGTCATGTTGCACTAGAAATACCTGTCATTTTTGCACTGCAAGTGTCTCTCGCGCTTGTCTCTGTCGTGTCATTCAAGACATCCATGCAACGAATCTGTGTTCAAATAATGACGTGATCAAAAGAGACACAGACGGAGGTACGCTTTGCCATGCATATGAGCTTGTTTGATGGCAAAATCAGACACAAGATGTTTGAACATTCTACCTTCAACCAACGGACTCTTTCATCCTTTTAAACTACCATCTACCTTCCACTCTGGTGCCTTCATGTCATCTTTGCAACACACCTTAGGCTGTCAGCAATGTAAAGTAGTACAAAGTAGCGCGACCTGCATCTGATTACAGTGTGGATTTGTCTGCGTTGGCTGTATCCAGGGGCTGGTGGACCTCCACTTAAACACCACTGAGCTGCATGTTCTCAGTGCATAAAGTATAAAAAAACATGTGGGGTACAAGAGTCAGTTGAGCATCTTCAAGATGTCAGGAAGAGAGTGCATCCACTCACCCTGCTCAAAAGGCTGCCCATTAACTGCTGTTGCTTTCATCTTGAGGGCCTCCCTAGCAGACGTGTCGCAGTGTGAGCCTTTATTAGTATCCTGGTCACTATCAGCCTGGTCACTATCACCATGGCCACTGTCTCGGAGGCTTGCTCGTTCTGCATCCTTAAATGTTGAGCTGCAGCAGAATGGAGGGGGAAAAAAAACACAAGTTGCCATTACCTCTGTGTGAGCGCTCTTATTTGATTGCCATAGTCTTGATACAAAGATGAAAAAGCTAAATGCACTGGTCAGGAAGCTTTTGGATAGAGCTCTTACCTTTGAACAAATGGCTGCCTGCTGCCAGCATAATTGGGCTCTGAGGGGAAATTTTCCGTCTAGAAATAAAAAAGGGAAATCATATTTTGCATTGGCCATGTTAAAATGTTCATGCATATTCAACAATAGCCTGAGTGACATGACATTGAGACAGAAAAAAAAGATTTTCCTTTATGGTTTTCAAATTCTTATATTTTTATTATAACAATAATAACTAGTGTCAATGAAATCTATAGAACACCTGCCAGTGATGATGGCATGATAAGAACAAATCTCTATCGTGAACATATGCGCCACCTTGGCAAAGCAAAAGAGAAAAGCATTAGCCACTGCCATCAGCATCCTCTTTCCCCTATCTTGACAATAATGTCTTTGTGTTGATCACACCCATATACCCTAGTGACTGCTGACAGTGCCAGGCCTTGTCATCTATGTTATCATCTCCAAATGAGACTGTCTGTGAGACTGTCCTAGATATTTACATAGTTTATAACAGATAATTCTACTGTGCTAAACAGCACTACTAGCCCATGCTGTCAAATTAGCATGTTAGCTGGCTTGTGTATAACCTGCCATCTCTACAAGACAAGGATGGACCCTATTAATGGCCTTCTCGTGCCAACTTTGGATGTGGATGGATGGATTTGGCCCATATTTGTGTGGAGCAAAAAATGCGATTGTAAGGTTATGCTGTGTGCATCTAGCTGTCTGGTGCACATTGGTTCAGTAATGTGAACGGACAAGCTGCTCAAACACCTGTCCAATCCCACATTTCAGGCAGGGTTTTGTTTTCACTCTATAGCAGTGGATCTGGCAGGGTCACAGCAGCCTTGTTCAAGACTCACACTGTTTGCATGTCTAACTGAGAGGACTTACTGATTATGCGGGCCACCTGTACACTTTGCAAGTTTATGACGGAGCACTATCTAAAATGATTCAGATTTCTCAAATGTAGAAAGAAAAGGTCTCTTTAGTGAAATGCAATTAACAACACATGAATACATTCCAGCACTAAGTTCCCATGTCATGCAGAAATACATTTCATAGTTTCAAAGCAGAAAGCAATAAGTGATAATGATGTCTGCTCATATTGACAGAGTTTCTCTTTTTCATGTGATTACTTTTCTTTTGTCAGATTTGTATGGCAAAGCAGCGGGTGCAGATAAGCAAGAATAAAGGGCAGATAAAGAACACAGTGCCGCATCCTCCTTACCTGTATCACTGACATCCTATTCGCAGGAGTGTCTGTGCTAAGCCCGGCAAAGCTGGAGTGGCAACCTGCCCTGGGGACCGTCAGGCTGTTTGGGGTGGTTTTCAGGTACATGACCTCTGACCTGGGCAGTGTGAGCGGCAGAGGGCTCTGGTAGTCAAAACAAATTGGTGAAGTGATGAGAGAAGGACTGCTCACAACATTCATCCGGCTCGCAGAATCTCTCTCCTCCATCTCACTCTGCACTAGCATGATGTCACTCTTGTTGATCCTTTTCTTTTTGCCTTTCCCCACTGGAGGATTGGAGTATTCAACCATTCGGCAGTTATAATTCCCAGTCTCCTTATCTTGATGTTTGGACTTGACAGCGATGGCAGTCATGACTGCTAAGAGCATGACAGAGATAATGCAGAGGGTAACTATGAGGGGCAGGGATACATCCCAATGCTGCTGTTCCCCGCTCGCGCTAGTACCCCCTCCTGCTGCCGGATCTGTGTTCGCCTTAATGATCAGCTTAGCCACGGCAGATAAGGGGGGCTTGCCATGGTCAGTTACTTTCACCACCAGCTCAACCACTGGGGCGACCTCTTCCCAGAGAGCATGAGCAGTTCTGACCTCCCCTCCGACCGGATCCATCTCAAACAGGTGGTCGTCATTTCCCTCTGTGATCTCATAGGTCAAATGGCCACTCTCTCCATGGTCATGGTCCACAGCTTTCACTGTAGCCACAATGTATCCAAGACCTACGTTTCTGGGCACTGGGATTTCGGCTGTGTCATTCTGCAGAAGGGGTAAAATAATAACTGGGAGATTATCGTTTACATCAAGGACATTGACCCTGACGGTTGAAGTGCTCTCCATGTGAGGGGATCCTCCATCTTTAGCCTGAACTTTGAACTCAAAGGACTTTGTTTGCTCATAATTGAAAGAGCGTGAGGCATATATGGCTCCATTGGTGGGATTAACAGACACATAGGTGTGCACTGAAACATCTCCTATATGTGATGACAGAATGGAGTACAACACTGTTCCATTCCGTCCTACATCTGGGTCGTGGGCCAGAACGGAGCCCAAATACTCCCCCGGGATGTTGTTTTCAGGCACCTGTAGCACGTACACTGTCTTTGTAAAGCGTGGTGCATTGTCATTCTCATCCAAAATTTTCACAGTAAACGACTTAGTGTAGTTCAAAGACGGAATCCCATTGTCTCTCGCCACGATTGTTACATTGTATTCATCTTTCATTTCCCTGTCCAGGGGTCTGTCTGTGAGCAGCGTGTAAAAATTATCATTGTTCTCCTGCAGTCTGAAAGGTACATTACCCAGCACCCTGCACTGAAGTTGACCATTACGGCCCGAGTCTTTATCTGTTACTCTCACTAGCGCTATGACAGATTCTGGAGGTGCTGCCTCGCTGATGGCTCCCTGCCTAACAGAGACAAAACTTATTATTGGTGAGTTGTCATTTTTGTCAAGCACTTTGACAGTAATTTTACAATGGCCTGGTATTGGATTGGGTCCGAGATCCTTAGCCTGTACGTCAAACTCTATGATTGGATTTTCTTCATAGTCAATCTCTCCTTGGACCTTGATGACGCCAGTATTGGGGTCAATGGAGAACAAGTCTTGGATTCTCTCAGATGCATATCCAGTGAAGGAATACACCACCTGCCCATTGCTTCCCTCATCTTGGTCAGTGGCATTTAAATCTATGAGTACTTTTCCGGGAGGTGAATTCTCCAGAATGTCAATCACATAAGAGGATTTTTCAAAAACTGGGCTATTGTCATTCGAATCCGTCACTCTGACGTTGATTTGCATGGAGCCTGATCTTGGATACTCCCCACCATCAATTGCTGTGAGGAGGAGGGTGTGATGACTCTGATCCTCCCTATCCAGAGGTCTCTGAACCACCAGCTCTGGATATATAGTCCCATCACCCCTCACTTTTAAATCCAAAGAAAATGTATTGTAATCATCTCTCGTGACCTGGTAGGTTTTTATCCCATTTTCCCCAGAATCTGAGTCATGTGCAATAGTCAGAGGGTAGCGTGTCCCAGCAGCTGCGTTTTCTGAA
This sequence comes from Etheostoma spectabile, assembly GCF_008692095.1. Taxonomy (NCBI): domain Eukaryota; kingdom Metazoa; phylum Chordata; class Actinopteri; order Perciformes; family Percidae; genus Etheostoma; species Etheostoma spectabile. Next base: position 7,379,676 of record NC_045743.1, on the reverse strand, counting down.
ATATCAATATTAACATGGTCTGAAGGAAAACTGGGCGAGTTGTCATTTATGTCCTGTATATCAATCTTGATCATGCATATTTCCTTGTCGTTGGCAAACACCTCCATAGAGAGCTGGCACTTTGGGTTGCGCCTGCATAACGTTTCCCTGTCAATCCTTTGTTTGGTGAAGATTAGTCCACTCTCAGGATCAACATCCACCAGATGTGGAGCAGAATTCTCCAGTACTCTGAAGTTGGATTTTTTACCCCTCTCCATGGGCCCATATCCGGCATCTTTTGCTATATTACCTATAACAGTGCCGGGTCCTTGCTCCTCCGGGACAGAATAATTGAGATTTTTCAATGTCAGGGCTTTAACCCACAGCAGAAAGAAAATGGGTACAGAGAGACGCATCCCTTCAACTGGATATGCGGTAGTGGCAGACAGAAAGAAAAAAATCGTTGACTTTCAACCTGTTGATTACGGCAAACCTAGAGGACTAAACCCAAACCAAGCAAGTGGTTGACGTCGATCCCACACTAATTGGGTATTCAATCGATGTGTAAATCCTTTTTGCCTCTTAATCTGTATTTTAACCTCTTTCACATGCCGTTCAGCTATGATGAACTCTTTCTGTAAACAAAGATGACCGCCCGACGATACCTAGGCTAATACATGAATAAAAGATCAAATTCAACATAGTGAACGAAAAATGCTTTGTTTTTCCTCACGAGGGTGGACTTGATGAATAATCGATGACTATAAAGTATTAATATTCCCTACTGCATCCAAGGTTAAAGCGTTTGAATCTCTGTGGTGAAGGTTAGACCGTCGCTTACAAAAGCGCATTGCCCTCATGCGACATCTACACCTAGGCTACAGCAAATACTGACATGCCCGTTCAAAATGCAGCATTGTCCGCTGAAACCATTCATTCATTCACAATGCATTTACTTTTTCTCCTGTGCGGCACACTGTTGCATATGGGTTCTGCTCGTGTTGCACAGCCTGCTCATGCCACAAAGTAGAAAAAAAGCAGCATATAGAGCTGTAAATCCTGTCCAACCTTTTGTGTTCCCGTCATTCAAGAGCATCTATAGCACGGCTGCGACTTTTGCCCGATGATTGTCCTATAATCAGTCCAGTAATCCCATAATCCAGTCCAATTGGACCCAGTCCTCTTGCATTCCTCATTCGGACAATGTTCTTCTGCACTGCCCCTGTAAACGTTTGCCCAAAAAAAACACACGAAAAGAGGCGCTGGAAGATTTAAGATAATCAAAATTAATCGCTTTTACTGCGCTCAGTTCTCTCCGCGTCAACTGTTGAAACCTGCTCCCTTCGCAATGAGATCTGACCAGAATCCTCTCGAAGCATTTATAAGAGACACCGGTGTATTTCTTGGTGCATTTACCATAGTTTCTGATCGTATTCCAGCAAATGAGTGAACAGTGACAGATCTTGCCCTGGGGGGGTTCTCCAATAGGTCTGGCAAGATCGCATGAAGAAGGGCTGTTCTAGTGCTACGTGATTCATTTACTGATGTGCGCGCACAGAGGAGCAGCAGCATCAGAGGGAAAACGTGCTGGAGGATGTTGCTCCTAATGCATGTGGATGTGAACCAGGCATTGTGAATAGATCGGCAAAATTGTACCTGGATTGGATGTAGTAAAAGCAGTGAGGACTTGACAAGTGGTCAGTCTTAAGGAGAAGTGGATCAGATGGGCAAAATGGTGTGGAAAATGTTTAAATGAAAAGATTAACTGGGGTTCTTACCCTCAAATTGCTGTGTTCTCTATAAATCTCTTTTCAAATTCAGAACTACATATTATTTTCAATAATTAAAAACAATGCCACCTGTCTCCTGTGTTGCACCTTGTCAATAGTTTTGAGAAAATCTAGCCGCAACCATAAAATAAAGGACAGACTGTGGGTGTTTTCAGGATAATCTCTGTAAAGGACAAGATAATTACTTATGCTTCTGAAAAAAGCAAGGCTTATTTCACAGCTCAAATATCACAGCTGTTGGTATAACCTGCCTTCTGCAGCTATCACACTTGCCTTCAATGGCCTATCCACATCAATCTCATATCTCATATTCAAAAGATGGACTGACATTTAGTTCAGTCAGCATTTCAACAATATGACATTTGCATTTTTATTCTCACTTGACCAGATCTCAGTGATGCATGGGGCTCCTTGGGGATGCAGGTACACTATGAGAGTAATTCTGAGAGGAAGCTGTGTCAACATTAGGGCAAGCTCGGTGTGGCCTGGTTCCTCATTTAATTCCATGTTGCTCAGGATCTAAATCCACCTTGAGTTGTCCCTGAGTTCATTTCCATTGTTTGAAACATTGCTGCTTTTCTCCTCTGGGGAGCATCAACTTTGCCTGGCCAAGGTGCAGCTGCATAAATTGGCCATTTCTGCAGGTAAGAGATAAGGACAACAAAGGGAAACTAATTATCATTCCGTCTATGTTAAAACCTCAGGAAATAACTGCTATTGACAACTGTATCTAAATTGTCACAGTCATACCATTTAATTTGATCTGAATTCTGAAAGAGAAGGGGTTTCATATCCTTAATACCTGTAAATAGGCCACATCTTAAAGCGTTGCTTTGGCTGCCTTGTTTTTGCGGGAACTGATGATTTTGTCATGGACAACTTTCTCTAATAAGACCATGGAATGAAGTGCTATCTCTGCTGCTTTGTTGCCTGTAAAAAGCCAAAAAAGCATTGGTTGTTTTTACTTGAAAGCACATTATTATGTTGGTGCAAAATTCTACCTGTTGTAATTCTACAGATGTTGAAATGACAAACAGTAGCTGTGCTCATTAAAACATAGGTGCAATATCTTTGCATCACTTTCATGCGATTCACTTACCACTCCGCACAAGCATGATTAGAGATGAGATTAAGTTGCTTATCATTCTGTTTTTGGGCCCTTTGCTGGTTGCAGCACACCTGAAGCAGCACTCTGGAATACTGATGGCGGTGAATGAGAATGATGATCAACACTGAAGTCACTGAATTTTGCAGCAGAGTAAATGCAAAAGAGGAACAAGTCTGTTATGAAAAGATTTCTCCATGAGACATTGTGTAAACACTTTGATTTTACATGCAAAAAGGACGTTTTTCTTTTAACAGTTAAACAGCATTTTAAGGAAATTTTCTTAGTCAAAGAGAAAAATACAATGTTAAACAACAACAACAACAACGTAACTTTCCAAAGTTTGTCTAAGTAAACACAAATAAAAGTTAACTTTATTGAATACCAATTCTGCCACCACCAATACTTTTCTGATGAATATACATTCTATCCAGTTTCTAGCCCACCATCATGTGTCTTCTATACTGTAATAATGATCCATATCCCTGCATAATGTATCCATGTGTCACAACACCTCATCAGAGTACCTAATTTATAGAGTCAGTCGACTCATGCATAATGGTTTAGTTCTATGTGGCAATATGTGGGGAGATTCACCTGTTAAACTTCTGCAACCAGCCCAGTCCAATGGGGGTTGATACAATTTAACTTTTTGCTACAAAAAGAATTGAAGACCAATTTGCAATCTCTGCAATGCTTACCGAAGCTTAAGTCCCAGGGGCCCTTGGGCCTCGGACAGAGTACCATGGCTCTCACAATTTTAGTTTAAATAAATGTTTATGATATTTGTTTATAATAATAGTATATCTTTTCACCACCACTCTCATAATCAATATTGGGTCAGTTAAGTCACAGAGGTTTCCTGCTTTCGGTTTGTTTTGGGCGGGCCCTGACAATGTTTTTTAATGAAACAATGGTTTGCAAAACAAACTCAACATTGGGACATTTGTATTATGAGCACCATGGACAGCACTACACATTAAATGAGAAGACAGCAGCGAGCAGCACATGGGGCATTTTATTATCCTCTCTTGCATACCAATGACTCAATATTGGCAAACATACACTGAAAAGGACCCCACTTCTGACGACATAAAAGCTGGAAGACTTTGACCTATGACATATTGTCTTATACGGATAACTTTCATTATTATGTTTACTGATTACGGTAGAAGGGCACTTTATTTACTATCTGTAGCTGTCCAATGACAGAGGGTTCTGAATTGATGTTGCTATGGCATATTGTGAAGAGCCTCCAAACATCCATAGCCCCAGGGCCTAAAGTAATATCAAGCCAACTCTGCCTATTAGCAGCATGTTTTTCAGAAACAGTTTCCCAGATTCTTTGGATAATCCTCAGAACATACTGTACACACTTTTCATGGGGTGTAGATGTTTTGTAGAAAGTAGTCCACAGAGGTCTGTGACCATATCCAGAATGACCAGAACATTAGAAAGCAGTTTTTGTGTTAGATGTCATTATCTGCTGATACTTTAAATAACCAAAGCAAACTTTAATTATCTTCCATTCTGTTAGGATGGCGGCAGAATGGGACATCTTGAAACTGCAGCAGATAAAATTGACACGTCATGTATGGCTAGGGGAAAGTGGAAACATGTTTATTTTGTGAACTGACCAAACTTCTATCATCTGCTACGAAAGTGTCCAGTAGTGTTGTATTTACATCAACATGTTTGTGGTGCAATGTGTGTTCTTTTTTTTTCAAAGATATGTGTGGTGATATTTTATATCTTGCTCATTGTCAACAATTCCAATAACAAGACCAAGACCAACATCGTACTCACAATGTATGGCCTTTATCATTAAAACCTTATATAGCTCATAAAAACTACACAAATTGTCGATGAGCCTTTGCATTAATATAGAACCATGGCCTACTTTAATGGCTAATGTGCATGTCATGTTATCGCATCAACCGTTGTTTGATACCAGACCACAAAGTTAGTTAAATGCAAACATGTCAAGAAAGAAAATCTTGTTTGATTGTAAGAGTAAATATAGGTACAGAATGGAGTTGTGTTTTCTTTACATTGAAGAATCAGACCTTGGTCTTCCACCAGTATCCATTATGCCTGCATTTCTGGAGGGTGACACATCAAGAGTGACTTCCACAGAGAGGCAGAGAAGCTGGCCTGGCTGTGGGTGCAACAAAATGAGCCTCACACATCTCACAAATCTTGTTATCATGACAAATGTCAAAAGAATATTTGTTGTTACAGACCAGTTTTGGATTTGCATGTAAATGCAAATTGTCAAGGGTCAAAGTGCCAATTCTCCAACATTTCAATTCATAATCAAAACTCAGAAGTGGAGCTTTGCTCCCCAGTGTGTATGGGGCCAGCTCTTGATGTTTTTGTCTAACTTCTCTGTTGGGCGCTTCAATAGCTAAGTCAACCTTCTGCCAAATTCTCAAAACTGAAAGTCCAACATGAAAGCATTTTGGAATTTTATAGCCTCCAGTGGAGTTTTGGTTGGTGGTTGGTAAAATGGGTTTAATAAATTCTGAACCTAATTTGTATGGGGGGGGGGGGGGGGGGAGAGGTGAGACTGTGACTGTTTGTAGAGAATTTCAAAGGGTTTATACAAATATGTGCCTAAAAATCCTGAAAGGACCTGCTTGTCAATCAGTCCGGAAAACAAACGTGTAAAACACTACTCGGAACAAAAACACATTGGGATTGAAACTTGTTCTCTCATGAACAGAATTCACAATTGATTCACATCAATCATTTGTGAAATAACGACTATAATTATGAGAAACAAGAAAACCAACCATAACTTTCCAACCCTTTCAGAGTTTCTGCTTTGACAATAAATGGCAGGGAGACTCTGAAATATATACTGTGATGTTAAGGGGTCAGGGTTATAACAAGGCAAATTCCTGTTTGATTTGATAACCAAACCCAAATGTCATTAGGTCAAACATGTTAAATAATTCCTTTGTTATGGCTGCTGGTTTTGTTTATTGTTCAGAACAGAAATTAGAACAATAAAATGCAATCAAGTACAGTAAAATATTAGTGTCTGTCTGATGATAATTTGTAAATGAAAGATGGTCACACTATTGTAACAGCTACCAAACACACGTGCATTGTACATATTTTAGCCAATCCATACTATTTACCATTTAATCAGGGGGATTTTATTAAAGAATCTGAATTTGTATTACAAATTAGTCCCGTAATTGTAAATAGCCTGAGTCTGCAAAGACTACAGTATTGCAGGCGTCAGGAAGACTCACCCTTCCAGAAATATATTGATTATTCATCTCAGTAAGGAGCTCATGTCCTGACTTGTTAGACTTTAGTACTCTGCAACCTGCAACACAGCTTTAGAGGCTCCACTAACTGATTGATACTTAAATTTCAAAACACGCGTATAACACATGGTCACAATTACTGAAAGAGTAGTTGTCTTTGATGCTCATAGAAATATCCTATAACATAGAGTAAGGTCTTCAACAACAGTTGAAAGCTCAGTTGAGGGCATTGTTTATTTCCTGTCTGACAGGTCCATTGTGATTTCAGAACATCTAGCCAAAGTCTTTAAGTCGCAAGGCATCAGCACTTACCACAAACCATTCAACACCTTAAAATCTGTGCTGGCACACCCTAAATATAGGAACCTCCCTGGAGTGAAGAACTGAAGTGGTAAATGACATACACCCCATGTCACATCTGTGGGGAGGACTGTGTAGACAAAATAGACAAGGAACCTGGACAAGAGACTGAAAGAACATTGAAAACGGACAGCATCAGCTGTCTATAAGACCAAACTCGGTCAGAGCATTGACTAGGAAGGGGTCAAATTTTGTCAAACTTTTGAAACACCACCTGGAAGACAGAATACTTCAGCTTCGGACAGATCTTAGCTAGTTGTTTCTTCCTGCTTCAAGTCTTTATTTAAAATTAAAGGCTTCAGCTTCACGCAACACATGAGTGGTATCAATATTCTCATCTTATTTTGAGAAAGCAAAGGGCTTTCCCCGAAATGTTGAACTATTCCTTTAAGAATCATATAAAGTAGAGAATAAAGTTTATCTAATTACCTAATTGGACTTTGAGAGTACAACAGTTCAGAGTAAACTTCTCAAAAATGTATTATGAATGCAAATTCTATGAAAAGAATGTTTAAATCTATCTATTTTCAGTTTTCTTAAAACCTGTGCTTTGTATCGAAGAGTGAGTTTGATTTGTGCCACATAAGATCCATACATTATCAAGAAAAACATAAGGTGTGCCAGTTTACATTTGGGGGCATCTGTCTAAATTTCACTCAGCTGAATCTAGTGCACAGTCTCATGAAGTTTGTGCCAGATACCTTGTCTCACTCTTAGCTCAAGTGTCCCACATACAGTGTGAGAGAATTGCTGGTTACACTGCTCTTATGAGAAGCAGAGAAGCAGCAGGTTAGAAAAAAACACCTCCCAGGAGAAATGATTCAAGGTATTGGATAGCCAGAGAGGCGAGTAAAGTGAATGCATTTTCAAAGGGGAAATAATGGAGGTCATGGTGTTTGATGTTCCTATGCTGGCTGAAAATGACTTGGATGATGATGGAATCAATCACACCTTCATGGCACTGAATGTTAATGAAGATATGTTTAGTTGTTTTTTTGCATTTTTAATAACAGCGTTAACATCAAACCTAGCCATCCATTGCTCCAGACAGAGTGAAGTGCAGTTATCTTCAGGCGTCCCAGGTGATATCAGCTGACTGAAGCAATTTTATTTGAAATGTGACAGGTGTGTTTTTCTTTTTTTTCATTTTTGGTGCTGTTCTTCTGTAGTGTTTTTGTTGTGATGAGTGAACACAAGGTCAAAACAGAGTTTATCCTCTGATATCACCTGCCAGTCCAGACAAGAGAAATGCTCACTCAAGGTGACATTACTTTGGTGTCTGTACTCAGGGCGCCACTACATCTTTCATTTCCTGTGAGCTAAAATTTACAACTTATCCTTTGACAGGAGGAGTAAACATCTCTAATATGACCCAGGCTGTGATCTTCCTGGATAAACAAAAGAAAACCTGCCTCTTTCTCGGTGATCCTTGACAATCCCAAAGAAAACAAAAAACAAAGCCCTTTTTTGTTTTTATATATTTGAAATATTAGATATGAGCCAGAAGTCCTTGAAAAACGGCTATAACATGTCAGAGAATAAAAGAAGTATACAACAGTATGATGAATTCATTATAAGATGTGTGATGTTGACTATGACTTCAGTATTCTGTTTGCCGTTTCTGGAAGGTGAGAGGCGTGGAACGAGCAGCGCTTACATAATTAGGTTGAAACAGTGATAATAGATAGATACAATAGCAGTGTGATTTAGGAGAGCTCATGACATTTCCTTATTCTTTCTGCAGTGGCACTTTATCTAAGGCCGGGAAAGTTATTTAGTATGCAATGGATCAATCACCATCCTCAAAAAGTCATTTAAATTAACTTCTCGGGCAGATATTTATCCAGCAAAGTGGCCGGCAGAGGCAAGGGATTATCAGAAAATTAAAAAGATGAAAAAATGTTCCTGTGCGAAATATGAATGGAACAAAGAAATGGCTACGCAAACAATCCAAGATGTTCCCTAAGTAACAGATTGCTTTTCCTTTTTTTGTTTTTGGATGTTTTTCTTATGATAAATTCAAACAATGAAGAGCAGACTTTTTCTCACATACATGGCTCATCATCCTCATTCTGACAACACATTCCATCTTTCTACTGGCAACCGGATTGTGTCCCATAGTATGCCACTGATTCAATAGTCATCAACACCATGACAGCTAAAGTCATTCAAAACACTGGCCAAATTATTAATACTTAATACAAACTGAGGGTAGAACCCCTGCACTGAGTCTCTTGTTTCAAATTAAGAGGATTCCAAAGTGAATGTTTGATTCTCACTAAATACAAATTAGCCAATGGCCATGCAGTGCATGTCTAATTGCAGATGAAACATCAAATTAAAATGTCCGGGAGAAGCATTGGCTGCAGAGTTAGTCTATAAATGTATGTTTAAAATAATGCCATTTTCAAGGAAGGTGTAATTTGTGCGGCAGTGTAACCAGAGCAACACCATGTTATTAGTTTTGACAATTCTCAGTCATGTTACAGTCGGGAAGGAAGGAAGACAACATGCCAACCAAGTGGGATGTGAATAACCCATATATCTCACCACCAATTAGTATTAGCCTGTTCTGTAAAGTGACAGGAAACTAATTCATAAATACTAACATAAAAGAGGAGGGTAGCCATCCAAAGAAGAAAAATAAACTATCAGTCACATACAGATAGGGAAACATCAACAAAGCCTTTCCAATTACTTCAAGGTTAGCTGTGAACCACTAATAACTTCAGGGAAACAGAGAAACCAAACATTGTTAGCTAATTACATACGCTAGTCATTTAGACTGATTGATGCAACATATTATTCTGTGCACCCTCTCCCCAGCTCTCTCTCCCATATAGCGGGGGAATAGCATAAAGGCTGTTTTCTTTGGCAGCTGTCTCCATGACAGCCCACACTGACACATTGAGACACTCACCCAGCTCAGCAGTAAACCACAATCAACTGGTGAACAACTGGCACAGATTTATCATCATCAGATCAGAACCAAAGCTCTATGTGTGAGCTGACACAATTCACAGTTAGAGAACTACAGGCACTGCCATTACTGTTTAAGACGGAGGTCAAGCAGTGTGTTACTGAGGTGAGAGAGCAGCAGCCATTCCATGTGTACATCTATGCCACGATAAAGTGAATTAGTATTCCTTTGGTGGTCTGTCTGACGAGATGAAGCATTCTGTTTTTCAATTGGTTTATATGGATGCTATATAACAAAGAGGCTTAAAGGGAGATCATTTATGTTTATTGTTATTTTTATTGCCTCTTCTTCTGTCACTGTAGTAACATTCTTAATAGTCTTTTCACTCATGCATGCAAAGATATTTGTTATTTATAAAGATGGATAATAACAGCTCATCCTGGATACAAGCTCAATTGGGATTTGAGCTTTTGTTGTCCAGGATTGTAAATATGCTCAATAGGAATGTGAATTAGTTATCCCCAGTGTTTCTATGGAATCATGAAAATAACTGACAGTGAAAGCAAAAAAACTAGAACATTATTTTGCTTCTGTAGTGTGTGTGGGTTTGGTTCATGGTTCCATTTAGGATGAAGATAAAAGAGAAGAATATGGGACTCATGGCATTTAATTGCTCGCGGATGTGCCTCAGCTGAAAATGAGCACTCAATGGTCTGATTGCCAAAGTCCCACGAAATGTAGTTGTCATTTATTTGTTCACTGGACTTGAATGTAACATATATATAAACCCTCCAGTTGATGCAATCGTTGGGTGACCATTTTAAATCACTGGTACCTCTTAATGAAATTATGTAAACAGCAATGACACTGCTGTCTGGTGAACTTGTCACTGAAAGCACTCATACAATGAAAGAACACATTTTAGCAGCGTGAAAATAAAATGACTGACACAATATTGCTACATTACATTATGTTACTGTTAAACAAAGGCTTTGTGTGTCATTAAGTAGAACTCCATTTAAAAACTGGCATTTTGTAACCAGCTCATACATTACACCTCCCAGCTTTAGCAGAGACAGATCTTTGAGTTTCATTAAAGCAATCCCAATAGCAGTAAATTCAATATGCTGCTTAGTTTGTTAAATCATATTGTTCTTATTGAGTTTTAGCCAGGTTGCTGTTTATAATGCTGCCATACTTGTAAATGTTGTTTGGGTTGCCTGTTTTGAGGTTGCATAGCGTGATGTTTCCCCCTAGTGGTATGATAACCCAAATAGAAGAGACAGACATTGGTAGTGTTGCTCAGTGCTGCTACAGGCTACATACGGTATCTTCTGATTAATCAGACAGTAATATTTTTTGTCTGTGTAACTTTACCTGTATGAATGCTTGTCTCACAGTTCTGCACAGAGAGAAAACATGATCAATGTTTAAGATTAAGTCCAAATAATGAATACGGGTCTGCCTTTTCACTTGTTTAAGTTTATTTTAAACATTTATGAATGCTGGAAATGCCTAAAATAATAATGCAAAAACAGCACTGATTGATAGAACTGCTATGATGGCTAGAGGACTTTAATATTATATCGTCTGACAAAATTTGCTTTTAAAATGGGTTCTTTTCACTATGATGAATTGATGTTTGTGTCTTACTACTTATCTCTCTTTGTCTTATCTGACTTTCGAGATACAAAAGAAGTCTAGCACATCATATTAATGCAGCAAATATAGCCCATCAATCATATCAATTGAGTATATTCAAACCCACAGAAACAGAGATGTCTAGAGAGAATGTGACACGACAACTCATTGTTCATGCTGTAAAAAAAAACTCCATTGTAGTCATATTTACATCCTTGCATGTTCAAATGCCTATTAATCGTGGATTTAATGAAAAAACAGAAGCTGAAAAGATGCAGAAACACGATTGGTTGTGTTTTACTCATAGCTAGAATTGCTTCCGGATTTATCATTGAATGACATAACATGTTCAGTCTTGCAATCATCACTTCCAAGTTTAGTTGCACTTTGCACTTCTAAGAATAGGTAATATCACACGTAATATTATATGACACAAACAAAACAATTCTCCACAATTCCATAAAAAGCACTACAGTTGGGTTAAAATGCTTATATGAAGATAAAATGAGCAATTTATTTAACCACCCATACTATGAGCTGCCTTAACTTCTTTTTTTCATTCACTGAATTTAGAAAGCCTTCCTTACTTGAAGTATAGGTCTACTCCAAATCTTGTTTATGCAAATATTACAAACGTGTGACAAGGTAGCTTCTGTACAGATAAAATAATACAACTGTGAATCAAAATGATACCTTAAATCATGCAGTGCAACAGAGGACAGCAACCTATGAATGCAGTCTGATGCTCTGACATGTGTAATACAATGAGCAGGCTGGTGCTTGTGATCCAGACCCATGGCCCAGACTTCCACTTGAACAGCTTAGAACTATTGCAGGCGCAAGCATATGGCAAAATCTGGCATAGAGAGAAAACAATGTATTCAGCTAAGATTAAAATATGTAGATCAAGACATTTATCAAATCATTGAGTAAGCAAGAAAACAGAGAAGGTACGTGCTTAATCCATTTTAAGAACAATTCCTCATTTGGGGAATTAGCCCTATTTGCTGTCTTCCCAAGAGTTAGATAAGAAGATCAGTACCACTTCCAAATAAACATTTTTTTCCAAAATACTTAACTTTAAATTATTTCTAACATCTGCACTTGACTGGACTGTCAGTGATCAAACCAAACCCAAAGTGCTGAGGTGACAAAAGACCAAAGCATAGCTCAGTCCAGGCCTTCACAATTGATACGTTCTTCTATCTATGACATGCTGTACGTTTAGACAGTAATTACATAAGGATGACAAAGCCCAGTGATAATATCTCATCCCATCCCAAGTAGAAAGTGTTGGTTTTGCCTTCCTCATGTTTAACCATCAGGTTTTGATGGGATTTTATTGCAAATGAAGCAGACACTATCTTAATGGCAAATGAAATAAGCTTCTCCTTCCAGATAAACTGTCAAGTGGAAAACAAATGGCGTTATTTTTTCACAAACCAGCCCCTCAATTCAAAGCATCCAAAAGTCAATATACACATTTTGCAGTTGAGACAAAGATGAAGATGAGAATAGTACACATTGCATTGTGGGACGGGCCTTAAGCACCAAATGACATTGATTCAGAAGACTCCATTGTTACAGACTAACACTGGGGACTTAAAGTTGAGATGCTAAGAGGTTACAACAACGTAATCACAGTGATACAGTTGGCCATTTGTCAAAAAACACCCCAAACCCCAACAGGTGTGGAGGCTAGAAATGACGTGTGCAGATCTGACTCATTTGTCAGTGGACTGCTGATGAGCTAAAAACCGTCTCTAAAACACTCGTTTTCTATTACTTCGGGAAATTTCAAATGTGTTGTGAGAGCTGCTGGAGGACATTGATGTGAAGTCCATTTGGAAATGAATGAACACAGTGCCTGCCAGCAGTGACTTTTCAAACACACACACATTTTGTACCAAACTATACAGATGAATATACCTTGTGGCATAAATTGTCAGGTCAATGCACAACTATTTGACCTACAAGGAGCATACAAAGCAGTGGTGAAGAGAATCATATTGTATTGATTGATAAATGCATTTTATCTCCATGTGCAATTGGCTACCTGTCAGACCAGTTCACATCATTTGGGGCACAAACCTGACCTTTCTTCTTGCTTGCCTTTTGTATCACATGACCTTGAATCCTCAGCAAACTGGCTGCCTAAAATAGAGTTCATAACTTTGTAATTTCCAAACTGCTGTGACTTTGCAGAGTAGGAGTATTACATTTACCATTGTTTAGTAATTCAGTTATGTAAAAAGGCATCTAATCAGCTCCATACCAGCTTTTATCACATCTATCAAAAAGCAGGTAGTTATGCCTATGCAAATGACACTGCTTTTAGCACCCTTCTCCTGCAGATGAACAGAAAACTGACAAATTAATTAATTAATTAACTAAATGAATGGTTCAGTCTTCTGTCAGCTTTCACTAACAGCTATTCCTTGGCAGCAGTTTTGGAAACTATTTATTTTCTCTTCAGGCCTGGCCCTTAGATAGCTATTATGTAGTTTACATACTTTACTCTTGTCTCATTTGCTTTCATACATCAAAAGCTCATTTAAAGTGACCTTAAAAATAATGAGGACAAAATGCTGTGGCAAACTAGTGCATGAGATAAAAATCAGCAGGTATTTAATATGATTTAAAATGCATATTGTGAGTAAGCTTTTCAGTTACTTAACTTGAGAGTCTAAATTGATGAAAATCAATATTAAAGCGAGCTTGTACATTTGAAGTTGTTGATGAAACCCCATGCACCTCCCCATGGACATGGTCCCTTGATTGATGGATGTATTTAATTTATTTTATCTTGCATAATTTAGTTAGACTTTTTGGTTTCTTGCATCTGTGTGTCCTGGATGTACTAAAATTACGTTGCTGCTTTATTTCGGTAAATCTAAGAAAAATACTGCAAATGTTGTGTAATTTGTATTTTTCAGCTGTGCTACATATAAAAGCTTACATTATCTAACCAGTATTCAGGCTCACGGTGATGTTTGTCAGTGTTGTTTATGGTTTTTACACTCATCAATGTCTCATCAATAAATCATTTGTGACCAGAGACAGTTTGTACTTGCCCTACATACCCATGGTTGTATTGAACTTGATAAAAGTGACATTTTCTGCAAATAGGACAGTAAAACTAGACAAGCAACTGCCTTATCAATGTCAGAGTATTCCGAGATGGAGTCACATGAAAAAACTGTATTTTATCTTATGTATATTTTGTCCCATTTCAGAGTTAAGTCAATATAGAAGAGCTAAACATTTGCCCCTTGTAGCAACAAATGAGAGGAAGCAATTTGTCAAGCAACCTAATATATGCTGTACTGTGTAAATGTATGTAAATTATTTAAAAGAGTCAAAACAGATGTGACGGCATCCAGCATGATTTTGTAGGAATAATGGTTTATACTTTATTTTCCACTTGAGTACCAGCTCTACTCTCTCATTTGCATGCAAGAAACTCAACCGAGAAACCTAGTCTTCAAAGCCAGTCTCCCAGGTAATGCAGCAGCTTGAGATTTTACATCTGATCATCACTGACTGGAGGCTAGATCATGTAGATTCAAACTGGAGGCATAGTTCTACATGTTTACAAATTCAGACTGGAGTTTCAATCAGGAAGGGAATGGTATTTAATCTTCAAAATGGAATATATCTCAGTTAAACTGATGTGTTGTATACTGACTGATCTAGCTATATTAATCACATCATTAGATTTGAGAACATTGTTGAATTAAAAAAACCTGATTCATGATTTCAATTACATTTTTATTGGAAAATTGTACACCAGTACAGCATCATAGAATACAGTGGAATAATGTAACATGAATCAACACAATACTTTTGACAATTCCTTCCAACAAACAATATTTACACCTGTTAACATTATAGTAATAACCACTTTTACAAATATTTACATCTTTCAAGTACATCTTAATTATTTTATCACACAGTTTTTAAAAGATAGTTGCGACCTCTAATGCCGTAGCCACAGTTACAATTTTAGGACTGTGGCTGTGGATTTCAGCTCCTCCAACACTCGCCTCACGCTGCTGCTGCTGCTGCTGCTGCTGCTGCTGCTGCTGCTGAGGGAAGTAAGGAGGGAGGGTCCCAGTCCTGGAGAAGGTCTGTATGCTGCCCCTCGATTTTGGGCGATTCGTGCCATAATCAAAGTCCTTCCAAAATGGGGGATACCCATGAGGATTGTTGAAGACTGGTACTGGGGAGAAGCCTATTGTGTATGCATCGTCTCTGGGGCCTCTGAAGCTATGTGGTGCAACTGAACAGTATGTGGCTTGGCAATCCCCAGACAAGCTGTTAGCAGCGCTGGATGAATCTGAAATAAAAGTGAAACAGATTTTAAAAAATAAGGGTTAGAAAATGTTGATGCAGCTATGACATTACTGCCATTTGTCATTTATGTCATTCTGATGAATATCAATGTTTAATTTAGTAGTGTGTACTGTAACTTCAAAACTTAAGAGAGGAAAACTCACTTTTCATTCTTGGCTGGAAGGTGCTGAAGTTCTTTTTGCCTCCGTCTCCACTGATATCAGAGTCACTGTCGTTAAAGTCACTGTCCCCTTTGCCACTGTCCTTCACGCTCAGCTGGTCACTGTTGCCAATGCCACTGCACATGCAATCAACAAAAATAGTATGAGCCCCCACTGAACCACATTAGCTTGTTTATTGATGCCTTTTTTCACATACAAGGCATGTCTCTACCCTACCAATCTAACCTCATTTCACAGAAAAGCCACAAGCAGAAAAATGCATGCATGGTGCATGTTTCGGACCCTCTGTGTTCAGCTAGACATGCCTGTGAATAAAGTATATTCTATCTGACAAAAAAAATACATGTACTTGTCTTACCTCACTTGCAAGCAGTATTTGTCACCTTGCCACACAGTTTTTGCTTGGAAATGCTTGGAGGGCAGGAACATCTAAGGAAACAAACATGACACAAATGACAGCAGAGAGCTTAGTTCCCATTTCTGGCATAAAGATCAAGGCAGCACTTAGGAACATCACTTTCATGTGAAAATAAAATGTGAGAAAAAAATATATAATCTTGTAGTTTACTCACCTTTGTCTCAGAGTCCCCACTCCTCTCCTCATACAGGCAGGGGTCATCAAAAGATGAAGAGGTTCTCTTGTGGAAGAAGCCTTGTTGACCTGAGTAAATGTTTGGTTCTGTTGTGCTGAGCATGGGCATGGGCCTGCCATCAAACAGGCTGTGACACACTTCTCTCTTGGAGCCACTGTTTCGGCTGAGTTTGCATGTCACAACAACAACCACTATTGCAATCAGCAACAAAGCACAGCCCCCGCTGAGCATAATAATGACAATTAGCGAACCATCTAAGCCAAAGCCTTCTTTATCACTTGACCGCAACACAATAACGACTTGGTCTTCAGAGGGCTGTGTGTCTGAAACAATAAACCTAATGGTGGCACTGCTGGAGAGCGGGGACCTGCCACTGTCACTCACTGCGATTTTTATTTCCAGCACGTCTCCAATTTCAGATGTCAGCCATTGTTTTAAAGCAATCTCTCCAGTGTCTTTGTTCATTGTGAAAAGCTGTGGGTCACCTTGTACAATTTGGTAATGGAGCTCGCTATTCACTGCCTCGTCGTCGTCTTCAGCTGAGACGCAAATGGCAAGATAGCCAGCAGGTGCATTGAAAGGCAGAGGGATGTCAGCAGAGCCGTTCACAAGGACGGGGAAGGTGAAGTATGGATAATTGTCATTCAGATCCACAACTTTAATCCTTATTGTTGATGTGCTTGAAAGAGAGGGAGAACCTCTGTCTTCAGCTTGGATGATTAGTTCAATCTGCTGAAGAGTCTCGTAATCAAAGGACCTCAACGTGTACAAAGACCCCGAGAGTGAATCCACAGAAACATAAGTGGACATTAGAGAACCTCCTGGCACCTCTGAATCTATCAGTTTGTAAGAGACTTTGGCGTTCTTTCCCACATCAGGATCTCGGGCCACAACTGTGGTAACATATGAACCTGGGATGTTATTTTCCAGGACTGAGACTTCGAATAGTGACTTACTGAACAGAGGGGGGTTGTCATTCTCATCTGTTACACGGATGGTGTACTGTCTGACAGTTTTGAAGGGTGGGCTTCCAAGGTCCTCTGCAATCACAGTCAGGTTGTACTCTGGGATCTTCTCTCTGTCTAAAGTAGTGCTAGTGATTATCATAAAAGAGTCCCCATATGCTTGTTGGAGGGTGAAATGCTCGTGCCCGAGCAGGCTGATGCGCACGTACCCGTTGGAGCCAGAGTCTCTGTCCGAGGTGCTGATCAGAGCCACGAAGCTCTCCGCAGCTGCCGCTTCCGTGATGTAGGCGACACCATCACTGCTGGAGGTCATCGGTTTGATGCTGATTTCAGGCGCATTGTCATTCACGTCCACGATATCTATCACAACTTTGCAGCTGGATGGGACAGAGTTCGCGCCTGAATCTGAGGCTTTAATATTCAGCTCGTATGACCTCTTTTTCTCAAAATCAACCCGCGCCTTCAAGTTCACGTCCCCGGAATAGGGGTCGATGTGGAAAAGGCGTCCAGCTTCCGGTGATAGCCCGTCAGCAAACGCGTACGTCACCTCGCCGTTAACACCGTCGTCGGGGTCAAAAGCATGGACTTTGAGAACTCTGTGACCCACCGGGGAGTCTTCATTCAGCTCAACTTTCAGCGAGCTGTGTTCAAACGTAGGGCTGTTGTCATTAAAGTCCAGCACGCTGATATTTACAATCATTGACCCGGACTTTGAAGGCACCCCTCCGTCAGTTGCAGTGACTTCGAATGTGTAGGAGTCCTCCACCTCCCTATCGAGCTCCCTCACCAGCACCAGCTCAGCAAACTTCACTCCATCTTCCCGATCGCGCACTTCAATGGCAAAATGACTAGAGGGGGAAATGTTGTAGCTCTGAATGTAGTTTTCACCCACGTCCAGGTCGAGAGCAATCTGCAGTGGGAATCTTGAGTCCAGCGGAACATTCTCCACTATCTCCAGGTGTGTCTGATTGCGCGGAAAATGAGGAGAGTGGTCGTTGATGTCTTTTACCTCGATCTCCACGTGAATGAGTTGAAACTTTTCTTTGGAGAAGGCCACAACGTCGAAGGTGATGAAGCAGCGCGGAGACCTGGGGCAGAGCTGCTCTCTGTCAATCATTTCCGCAACACTCAGAAGTCCGTCAATCTCCCTCATTTCAATCACAGAAGAGTTGTTTTCTTGCATGAAGCGGAACGATGTGTCGGGGTCATCAGCTGGATCAATCTTCAAATCGTGGGACAGATTCCATATCTCCGTCCCCGGGGCATCTTCTTCATAGGTGAAATACCTTGTAGTTGTACACTGAACAGAGTACAAAAATAAAGAAAGCACCATGCACAGCCCAACTACTGCAATCTTGCAAAATCCCATGTTGAATGGTTACAAAGTGTTGCTAGAAAAAGTCATAAATGATGCAAACAATCCACTACTTGTGCTATGTCAGGTCGAAGCACAGCTGTGTTAAACTCTGACTTTGCTGTGGGAATATAAGACCCGGTATATGCAAATAGCCTGACCCATCGACCAATAGCCTTCCAGTGGTCCGCCAACAGGGGAACGTTTGGCTCTGCAGCAAACTGCTGTCCACTTTTGTGGGAGCAAATGGTTTATTAGTTAAAATGATTGTGGAGCTGTAATCGAGCTGATAACAGTGTGACTTAAACAAATCTGCACAGGCAATTAATTAACTGACTAAATCACTTAGAGGTCTGAATTAAAACCATGTGCCATCAGAGAAAGAAGAAGGCTAAAATGGTAAGCACTTGTTTTCACTTATTTTCTGTTTCTTTTTCTTTCGTCTTTAGCTATTTCTTTCTTTCTTGTAAAAAATGCTCAGTTACAAGGGAAAATCTTGCATTCAAAATTGTACTTCAAGTACATGGATTATCAGCAAAATGTACTAACAAAATGCAGAATGGCTGCTTTCAGAGTGCTGCATGTTGCATTTTTGTTTTTATTTTAAGTTTTCATTACTGGGTAGGAAATGCAAAATGGGAAACTGGAGAAAACATCTAATAATGGAGGATCTCAGATCCTGATGACTTACATTCTTATTCATAAACAATTATGTATTATAATCACACATCTACATCCAAATCCTTATCCTGAGATTTAGGCTTAATAAAACCCATACTATGAATCATATATATTTATTTCTTTAGTTGTTGTTTTTCTCTGCACAATCATATCTATCAATATAAACATTGCCCATAAATAATTTACATAATAAAGGACAAGCAGACATCTTTCTTTCTGTGGAGCTTTAGAAACTATCTCATCTGTTCTAATAACAGCGCTAGTAACAGAGAGAGGAAGTAGCTATATTCTGTTAAAAAAAACACAAAGGCAGTCAAGTGTCATTTGATTAGTGTTGTGTTTTGGACACCCACACTGTTAATTACACATAGAATATCAGTGTGGCTCCATGTTAGAGGAAAACTGTGCCTGTGTAATCAAGACCATTTACACACCACTCAACACACACACACACACACACACACACACACACACACGCACACACGCACACACACACACAAAAGCAACAGCTCCCATAGTGATGACAAAAGAACACGAGTCAACCAGACCTTTGTCAACCATATGGGTGATTAGCTTGTGCTGATTAAAAGGCGTCTATGGCCCTTCAAAGGGCTCTTCACACCTCACAAAAGTTTGGGTTAAATCTGTCTGAGCCCCCAAGAGGGCACATACAGAGAGGTGTGAAAAAGCACACAGAGCCACGGTGACCAGAGATACTTATGACTCTGTCAGTGTGAGAGGTGATAAGGAGCTCTGTGCTCCCAAATGTTATATACTATATCCACCCATCCAGACATGGATGGATTCACAGCTGGCGAAGGAAGGTATTCCAGATGTCTCTCTCCTTAGCAACGCTTTCCAGCTCCTGTTGGGGGATCCCGAGGTGTTCCCAAACCAGATGATATTAAATAATCTCTTCATGCCCGAAAAAAACTCCAAAGAAAGGCATCTTGATCAGATGCCCAGACCACTTAAACTACCTCTACTCCAAGCTTCCTCAGGATGTCTGAACTCCATATCATCTCTAAGGGTGAGCCCAGCCAACCTACAGAGGAAACTCATTTAGGCTGCTCTCATTCTTTCTGTCTCTACCTAAAGCTCATAACCATAGATGAGGGTTGTAACGCAAACCAACTAGTAAATCAAAAGCTTTTAACACACACTGACACAGCACAGATTCTCCCGTCAATCTCACACTCCATTTTACCCAAAGCCCTCCTAGCCTTCTGGTACTTGTTTGCTGCCTTAAGAGACTCCGTAGGCCATCCAATCCTCCATCATCAGCATGATCGTCTCCTTAGCGAGTTCTCAGGTTGTCGCCACTACACGTACCAACCTCTGAGCAGCCACCTTCACAACGGAAGCTTTTCACATGCCCCACTCAAATTTACAGTAATGTCCTCAACTGCAGATCTGGTGATACAACCACAAAGTTGATCATTGATCTTTGGCCTGAGATGTTCTGGTACAAAGTACACTTATGAATCACTTTATGCTTGAACATGATGTTTTCTATGGCCCATCCATGACTGGCACAGAGGTCCAATAAAAAAAAAGGTAACACTCAGGTTCAGCTCGTACAGGCCACATTTAGCATATATATATACACATGTAAAAAATTATTATGTTGCCTCCTTTATACTTGGCAAGAATACTAGGCGGTGTGAACAAAAACCAACAACAAATTGTTTAAACACTTTGCAGCAAAGTAGGCCAATTCATAATGTATGTTATTGAAAGCAGCAGTGTTCGTATTGAACTTGGAACAAGCTTCAGTCACGTCAGCAGAAGTGTCAAGTGGTTGTTCACAAATCCACAAGGCATCAAACCATCAAGTGTTTTTCCCCTAAATGCTGAAACTTTTATTGCATGTACAGTATGTCACAAATCATTTAAAGTGCTCATATTATGCTAATTTTCAGGTTCATGATTTTATTTAGATGTTGTCCCTGAATAGGTTTATGTGGTTTACTTTTCAGAAAACACCATATATCTCTTGTACTGCACATTACTGCAGCTCCTCTTTTCACCCTGTGTGTTGATCTTTCTGTTTAAGCTACAGAGTGAGGCATCTCACCTATTTACCATCTTTGTTGGGAGTTGCACATGCAGTAAGTACTGCTAGCTTGTCAGTTGCAGAACATGAGGGTGTGCCATTCTAGCAGCTAGGCAAGCATTATCATGTGTTACAAAGTGAAGGACGTTTGTAAAGGCTGGACTACAATAGAGCTGTTTGGAGCAGTTTGTGAAGTGTGTATTCTCTGGAAGATGGTAAGTCCCTTTCGGGTGGACTTTGCGCTTTTTGATTTTGTGAACCTATAATATGCACAAAAACATATATAGAACTACGAAGGAAAGGGAAAAGTCAAAAAGCATAATATGAGCACTTTATTCAAGTGTTATTCTAGCTACATGCTAAACTGGCCAATAGAACTTAAACCGTTAATCTTGGAAGTGCAACAGCATTGCATCAACACTAGTGGTTTTCAACATCAAGGGAGAAATCTTCTGATGTTGAGTTTAAGGGGTGGTTCAGAATTTTACACATAGGTAGTCATTTATCAGTGGAGACCATTTTCAACACTTTTCATCCAGTCCTTCCAGTTGCAGAGTTTGCTGGTGCTAGGCTAGCGCAAGTCAACGGTACCCACTCCACAATACACCCGGGACAAATAAATTATAACCCCAGACTATCGATGTCTGTGTTGACAGAATATTGTTAGAAATAAAACTATCCTTGCATCTCAATGATCACATTACATTTTCGAGGGCCTATTTTTTTTAAGCAATGGTGGAATTCCGTCGCCTAGGTAATATCACTCTGCCGCTGCTGTAGCCTATGCTACCAACTACAGGAAACAAAGTATAACTATTGCAATGTGATGGAAGGGTATTTTTATTTCTAACATTATTCTATCAACACATTTACATCAATAGTCTGGCGGTATAATAAATATATTTTTTTCTCTATCTCTATTTTATTTAAAAACATGATCAAACTGAACAGATGAACACTGAGCCAGAGGGGGATCAAACGTAAGATACTTTTCTGACATTACCAGACATACAAAGCCTTCAGCACAACACTCCCATGCTGGCTGGGTGTTTAAATCCAGGATTTGGTGGCTACACGCAGTCAGAAGGTAATGCAGAATTATTGGCCAAATTAGTTGTTTTCCACTAAGAGGATTACGCTTTAATCTTATCACACACTTTACTCGTTGTGTTGCAACAGTTTCAAGGTAACAGCTGAGCTTCTGTTGATGAAAATATTTCCGTCTGAATTGAATGGGCAGACACAATGATTAAAACAGCTGCACAGGTAGTGATGACTTGTTCACTTGTGAGTATGTTTTGTGTCTTACATTGTGTTTGAGCTGACTGCCTCAATATAAAACTACACCTTATCATGTCCAAAGCATTTCTCTGATCAATACATCACTACAAGGTCAACAGAGGCCTTTACCACAAACAAAGCCTGACTAACACAGGGGTGATACTTGTTTGTCACTTAAATCAGGTGATTAATGCAGATCACGGCTTGATTAAGACGTGTGTGGTGACAGTAAGATCATTACAGCAGATTTATGGGTTTGGCCATCTGTTCTCTCACAGAGGTGATTTTAATTAATGATAAGAATATTGTTAATCTTTCCTTGGCAGTCAACATTACAGTAATGTAAACAATAATGGTCAGAAATCAGTCTAATGTCAGTCAGGTTTTAACATCAGGCTGAAGGCTGTTTGAAGATTTTCCACCTCATGCCACCAAGTAGGCAGGAAAAGCATTTGGTGACACTGGAGCAGTAATCCTGGCATATGCCACTGGGAACAAATGTCTCAAAGGCCCACCTTTTGGATAACAGCCGCCATGTTACCCACTGATAGAAAATTGTCAGCCAGTTAAAATGCTAAAAAGGCTTTTTGATATATTTATTGTTTTATGTTTAACATGTTTTATAGTCTAATTTCCTCAGTCTACCTGACAAAACTGTTGGGGATTTCTAATAATGTAAACATACAGTTATAGTGATCAACAAAACATTAGAGTTGTATCTACGAGTTTTGGTTTGTCTGGAGTTATTTTGTCATGCAACTATATAAATAATTTACCTGTTAATACACAACACACCAAAAGGCAGAATGACAGAGATACAGGGAGTCATATACATACATACAGGTTTTATGCACATAGACTAAATAGAATTTGAGCATGCAGCACAATCAAGCAACAGATGCTACTGTGTTACATGTTACACCATCTACTTTAATGACAGTTGTGACCTATTGTTACGTAATCGTTACTTTTTCTAACTTTCCTGTATAAGAAATATATGAAATGAAATGAAAATGCAGATTTACTAAACACAGGCGTTGCATGCTTCTTGCTACTTCACAGATACGGCATGTAAGATATATAGTAGTTTGAAGATTAAAACAATTCATTCATCTTGGGTCATTCCATTTGCATGGTTTAGAGGTTTTTTACACTGACGAAATGTGAAAATCATCGATACAACATTCTGTTAGCTGTTACCCAACTTACTCCTATAATTTCAATTTTTCTAATTTCTGTTGCTAAATACTTAAATGGGATCTTTTGATAAAAACATTGAGAGATGGACTTAACTTCATGACACTGTGTTTATTCAATTTATAGATAGGCACATACTTCTTTGCCAAGGCTGGAAAGCCATTTTCAGGCCAGCACCCTATCAGTTTCCTCATCTCACTTTAACCTTAGGTGCTCTTATAAACTGGGGGTATACATATCACTGCTCCGGTCGTGAGGGTCATGTGGAGGGTTTAATCTCAGCCATTTGGGTTGTCTGAAAGGCAGATAAAACAAGATTATCCAGTGCTTGGTATTGGACTTTGGTGAAACGAGAGGGTGGAAGCATGTGAGCAGCAGCAGCTGTGGAGGTGCCAAATGCTCAGACTGGCTATGGGTTTCTGTTGCTTTTGGCACCTCCTCCAGTGCTACAGGCATAGATAACCCCCCCCCCCCCTTCCCAACCACAGCTCATCCTCACAGCTTTCCAACTGATTACAATTGACCAAATGTTTAACATACTGTCCCTAATCACACTTCACATTTTGTCACAATATGCTCCTAAGAGGCTTTAAGGGCCACATAAATCACATAGGTACTTGTAGCCTTGATGTTATTAGGTCTAATTGAGTTTTCTTTCTGTTAGTTTCCTGTTTTGCCTCAGCTCTGTAATTAATGCATTCAGATCAGTACAGGAGGGATGAAATCTCTTTTGCACACCAGCTACCAAATTTAGGACATGCGAGGAGCAACTTAAAAGATATATTTGTAAAACAAAGATCAATTATGGAAATAAATGCATAATATAAGAAAATCATACAACTGCCTTACTATTTTATGATAAATTAATTAGACTATTAGAGCCAAACATGAATAATACAGGGTTTCCCTGTAATACGATCTCAGTGGACTCAACATGTTTTAAACAAATGCAAAACATTAATATGGATGGCGTGTAAACATGTTTCTAGGCTTTTTTCATGTTGGCCACAAAAGGCTGAGTCTATTAAGAAATTTTGGAAGACAGATTTTGTTGTTTAAATCTTCTAAAAGCCGAGACAGATCAAAAGAGGCATTAGTATTCAGAGACAAATCATGTTTGGCTGAGGTTCCTCTACCCCCACTCAACTCCAACCATTCCCCACTGTGTAACTAATGCTCACTGCCTGAAATGATTGCAACAACAGTTGCTAGCTGCACTTCATTATGCATAAGCATTTTTGAATGCGCTTTGGTCATATGTACAATCAGGTTTGCTACTACTGCACACAAGAATATTTGTAATTAGAATGTGAGCACTGAGAGAAAAAAAAAATCCTGTTGTTAACAAAATACCTGCTAAAGGATCCTAACGACAAACAAAGCAAAACAGGTTTCTGGAATTAATGCCAGTCATTTCAAAATGGGGAGTTGACCCCAAAGGTTTGGATTAAAACCAGGGATTAGAGTGCCATCTACAGGTGGACATTTTGCCATGTTAACATCAGATGACTTGTAAGCAATAGGAAATCCTGAAAGCATGTGCACATTTTCACAAAATACTTTTAACACACACACAGACCATTAACTTCCCCCCTTATGAATGGTAAAGGAATGTTTGAAACACCTGTATGAGGGAGCCCGCCGACATAGGATCTAACAGGCCAATTAGAGCAGAGACTAGCAACCTCAAAATAATTCATCCAAACAATTAAATTCTAGTACAAATACACTCTCCTCCTCTGAGTGTGAAGTGGCTTTGGTGTGTGCTGTATACTTTCTGTTGGTAAAGGACTGTGGGTTTCAATCCAATTATGATGACGACTTCACATTTCATGCATCATATTGAATTTAACTGCCTTAAGCTACATGGATGAGGGCCCCAAAAGATCACCAGGCCTGCACATTAACCTCCAGTGATATTCTGTGTGTGATGATTGCAGGCACATATTTGACTTGACACATCCTTATCCAACTTTCACTTTGATTTATATTTTCCACGTCACCGTTGAAATGGTCATTGTAGATACTGCTAAAAAATCTCCTTGTTTCAGTGTGTCTGCAGCAAGTATGTCCACACTTGTAATCCCTATTTCCGTGGCATGTTGGCTGTTACTATATCAGGTGAGGTAAATAAGAATTTGCTTCTTAGTCCAGGCTGTGAATAAATTTAATTCTCTCTTGGACGGTTATATTATTCAAAGCAGGAAAGATTAAGTACAGCCTTCTCGCTTGTGTGTTAGTGTGCATGAGTATATTTATATATGCCTCAGTGTGTGTGTGTGTGTGTGTGTGTGTGTGTGTGTGTGTGTGTGTGTGGTGTGTGTGTGTGTGTGTGTGTGTGTGTGTGTGTGTGTGTGGGTGTATGTGTGTGTGTGTGTGTGTGTGTGTGTGTGTGTGTGTTTTGTGTGTGTGTGTGTGTGGTGTGTGTGTGTGTGTGTGTGTGGGCAGGTGTGTCAATGCTAATTTGTGCTTTTCAAGGACCAGGTCCCTCTCCTCGTCTTCCTTGAATATATTCACATCTCCATATTGCCATCCTAGGATGTCACCTCCTTGAAGCAATTTCCTCTCAGCCATTATCTGATGGGTGAGAACTGTTTCCCATTGGCAGGTGCAGCAGACACTTGGGCTAGGCAGGAGCTGGCTGTTAAACGTGGCACTGGCTCCTTACCAAGCTCCAGTCTGCCTGGTCCTGACAGCCCCCACAGGGCTGGCCACTGGGGGCGGACTGTTGGGCCAACTGGCCACTGAGGGGTGTAATCACTCCCTCTGACATATATGGCACAAGCTATCCATTTGCTGCACAACAGAAAGGCCTACTGTATGTGAGTGTATTGCTTAATCCTGTTAGGCCAGGAGATGGCAACATTGAGGTGAGAGATAAACTTTTGAAACACATCAACCCTGCAATGGATCATATCATATGAAAGGCTAAAGAAAGCAAGTAAGGATAAAAGAGTCATGCCAATATATGAAAAACCTTATGAAATATCCAAATCCAATAGCATAGTATTTCCACGTAATGGTGCTCTCTTGTATTGCCATACTGTAGATGATACATATATAAATATATATATGTATATATATATATATATATATATATATATATATATATATGATATATATATATAAATATATAAATATATATATATATATATATATATATATATATATAATATATTATTATATTACAACAGGATGAACAATATAGTATAAAATATAACAATATCTAATAATGCAACAAAATATGACACATATTACAGCCGTAAGTAAAATTGACACTTTATAAGCTTCACAAATATTGTATAAAGCCTGTTGCAGGGCCATTACATTTAATTGCATAATATTTAACAGTGAGGAGACACTATGTTACTGTATACGGTACACATTCACAGACAAAAGCTTTTTTAAATGGAAACGGTTGAAGATGCAGAATATAGACACTTCTTTACTTTCAGCCTTTAATCATAAAAAATGTACAATTAGGAATGCAAAATTTCAACCAAGGCACTGAAAATGATGCCTATGGTGAATAATGTGTGTGTGCATGTGCAGAAGTGCATGAGTGGAGCAGAGAGATAGATTTATGTTAAGGGGCATCAGCTTAGAGGATGTTTTGTTTCCCTACTGTGTGCCGAGTGCAGAGGGGAGTTAAGGGATTCCAATCTGGTCGTCTAGTCCTGCGGTGCAAAGAATGTTTGGAGTGTGCTTGGTGATAGCGGACTCCATTACGGGGCTGATTCTCAGGGTAGCCTGCCATTGTGCCGGCAAGCGAGGAGGTTAATCAGATCCCAGCTTCATTATGGATGCTTGCTATTTCTAAGGGCTCTATGAATAGAATAGTGTAAAAATGAATCTGGGCTCTGTGCTTTTACAGAATAAAGCCTGATAAAGAATAGTGTTGGTTTACGTTTGAAGAGATTCCACATTCTCTAGAGCAAAACCAAATGAGGGTTTTATGGGGGCCTAGTTATTAATTATCTGAGATTAAGAAATAGTCTTTCCAGGTCTGCAACAATGTTTCCCATGTCAGCTTTTGTTTGCTGTAAAGGGCAGATTATCATAATTGATTTTTTAAGTATTAAATTAATTTCATATTGGTAGTCAATGACATCTGTTCACACAAATTGGCTAGTGTTAGTGTGTGTTATCAGTCTCCCATTCTTACACCAGACACATTTCTAAATGTTCTTTTTAGGCTTACTTTTGTTTTAGCTAATGATTATATTTTTTTAGCTTTCGCAAGTCATCCTGTCCTTTCTATGTCTTGTAGTAGATCAATTGATATATTTGCTAACAACCTACAGTATTATTAGCAGGACCTTAGGATGAACTCTATTCATTCTGATTCCTACTTTTAACCCTTGGTACATAAACAGAAACACGTGGTCGGTAAAGTGTCATTGGATGCAGTTGTGTTTTGTTCCAGGACACTGGAATGCACTTGATAGATTTGGTTTTCTTGAGCTGCTTTGAGCTAAACTCAACAAAACATCAGTAAAGGAAAGCATCTACTTGATGCCTCTAATCAAACACTCAGCTCTACATCTTTAAGATTAGGTGGTTGGTGAATGGTGCTGTCCTGCAGATTTATGAAAGTGTACTTGATGTCCTGTATGCTAACCACCTGGGCTTTTGATCTACC
This sequence comes from Etheostoma spectabile, assembly GCF_008692095.1. NCBI lineage: Eukaryota > Metazoa > Chordata > Actinopteri > Perciformes > Percidae > Etheostoma > Etheostoma spectabile. Next base: position 7,351,314 of record NC_045743.1, on the reverse strand, counting down.
GACACAAGCCAAGGACTATGATTAGACTTTACATTGTTATATGGTGTTCACATCTTTGTTTATGTGTTTTTGGCCATTTTTCCATGTCTAAAATACAATTTGAAGACTGCATTATAAATAAAAGGGCATTATGAAAGCTACAATTATATAATGTGCTTTTGGGATGAAAAATATTTACCATGAATCACAATTCAACTCACAATGTAGCATGTCTGAGTAGAAAATTGAATGAAGACAACAATAAGGCATGACTTGAGGGAATAATACAAACAGGAGAATCAGCAGTCTACCATCAAGACAACATGCACAAACTGTGATTTAGAGAGCAATAAGCATACGCCTAATAGGACAGTTCACATTTCACACAATTTGTGGAAAATCTCATTTCTTTGTGAAGGCACAGAAGCTGAAATTGAAGCTTTGCAAAACATCAGACCTCTTATATTGGAGGAAATGTGTTAACAGGCTAGACAGTCCTATTCTCAGCAAAGAGGTATTTAAGTAGTGAAGATGAAGTGAGATGGAAAATCTCATTTCCATAACAGAATAGGGGAAACAGTCTGGCAGAAGGTGTTTTCTTGTTGAATTGTCAGAGCAATTATGGTTGAGACAGGGCAGCAGACTAACAACTGGGGGTTGGGGGAGGGGAGGGAAGAGGAGCAAGGCCTCTTTCCCAAAACACATACAAATGAAGTTGAACAATGTGATGCTTGCATATGCACACACACACACACAAACACACACACACACGCACACATACACACACGCACACACACACACACACACACACACACACACACACACACACACACACACACACACACACACACACACACACACAGCAGTAGATGCATGTAGATGCAGGGATGCACAAACAGTGCTTAGTCTCAGAGGAGCAGACAATGAGCACATTATGCAAACGGAGGCTTTGTGTGTATAGCGCTGAACGCGTCTGTATGTTGGAGAGAGAAATTAGACTGATTAAAAATCAGGGGAAAATCACAAACTGTTAGATGGATCTCTTAGGGGCTAATTAGTATATTGAATTTTGAGCCCAAAACACAATGTTTAACAAATCTGGAAATGTAGGTGCATTCATGATTTATTTTCTGAACTACATTTTGGTCAGACATGTTTTCATTTGAAATGCAATCCATCCCTTTTTGTTTTCCACACAATCGTTTGAGTTGCAGTATACAGAAGCTGTATGTGTAATGCAATGCTCCTTTGTTCCTTTGGGCTATGAGTTATAGGCAAATGGAGTAAGGCAGAGAGTATGGACAAAGAGCAGGAGTTTGCCTGCAAGAATGAGATCAACTTTCATGTTAAAACCCAGGTAACAGTGGATGACATTTTGGTACTTCAGGAGCAGGCAAGGGGCAATTGTTAGCATTTCCATTGTGAGTTATGTAATAGAAGGACTTGAGGAGCTAGCAAGAGCCAAATTGAAATGACTCTCCTCACAACAGAATAAATATTTAATTGAAGTCTAATAATGGACTGTCAATAGAACAATAGTCAGCACATGAGTCGATTCTGTTCACCTTATAAAAGGGAAATTTGAACAGCTCCCTTCGTTTCAATATATAACTTTTAAACTTTTGCTTTGTAAACCACTTACTATCAACACGGTCAGCCAACCCATACGAATATGTGCGACAACACACAGGTTTGGAATACAGGTGGAATTCTGGTTTACAGTTTTTTACAATTGCTATGACAGATTTTCCAATACTTTTAACAATTTTCCAAAACTCTTAACACAGTTAGTACTACATCCGCATGTGTAAGCTATACAATTAACACATTTCTTGTTGCTTTAACACATAATGCACATGATTAACACAAATTTAAAATGCTTAAACTCCTTTTACACACAAGCTCAAACAAGACCAAAACAATAGACTTTTACTGCCATATTTACCAATGCTTTAACACTGTACGTCAGAACAGATAACACCATGTTCTAAACCTAACCTTACAGGCTAAAGTCAAAGTGAACAACTATTCATATTGTGAATTGAAAAACAAATATATTTCCTGTATTTTTATTCCATTGCTAATGAGAAACAGCTTATTGAAGTTATGCAATTGATGAAATCACAGCTGATTCCCATCTAGGAAGCACACTCGGGTGTTGAGGTTCTTTCAATCATATGTTCTAAAAGAGGACTCTTTGGGCTGGTCTTGGCTGGAAAAGGAACAATTTAGAGCAACACAAAGAGAGAAAGAAAGAAAGAAAGAAATGCCTGCACGAGGGCGAGGAAGACGAGTACCAGGACAAGGGAGATGAGTGGGTCAAGGTAGAGGAAGAGGAGTTAGAATGCGTGGTGGCGCTCAAAGAAGGACCAGAGCTAGGGTAACTGATCAAACAAGACCTACTGTCATTGACCATGTCTTAAACCACGGGCTAGCATACAGAAAGGCTGGTGAACGAGTACAGCCAAATATCATCCAGGACACAGTGGCATCTATTGTCCGTATTTCCAGAAAAACCAACAAGTAGAAAATTGCTTCTCTTACATCAAAGTGTAAACACTGTAAAATTACCATTTACAGTATTAGAGTGACTATATGCCTGGACATTCAGTCCAGAGTTGTAGAGGACAACCTTGTCTTTGGGAACATTGCAGCAATCAGCATACCATCCATTTCTCGGACTCTAGCTAAACACAGAGTCCGAATGAAACAACTATACAAAGTTGCTTTTGAGAGGAACAGTGAACGCATCAAAGAACTCCATCACCAATACGTCCAGGTAAGGTTATGCAATACAGTCATTACTGTAAATTACTCTATAAACCTGGAGTACATTAGGATATACAGTAGATATACAGTACAGCACAGCAGTTACATACACTGTGTCTAATTACTTTCAGATAGTCATGGAGTTTGAGGCCAATCAAGTCCCACATGAAGTTATCTATGTTGAAGAGGCTGGCTTCACCTTGGCGAAAAGGCGTCGCCGTGGGAGAAACAAAATGGGAAAAAGGGCCACAGTTACCGTGCGGGGCCAGAGAGGAGCCAACATCACCATGTGGAAATAAAGTTTTACTGCAGCAATTCTTTCTCTGTCTTTTTTTCATAAACTGTATATTCTCTAAAGCTACTCTGAGATGGTCATTCATTTTTTGTATTGAATTTCTTCAACAAAAGAAACAAAATGCATGTGCAAAACATAACCTGTGATCAACACAATATACTGTCTATTGTATAAGGGCATATCTGACACATCTAAAATAATGCAGTTTCTGTAATGTCAGCTGATGATAGTGTTATTTTTGTCATTGTGTTATGATTGACTAAATGTTCCTGTTGGAAGAGAACATGTGTTAGTGTTTGGAATAATTATTTGATTTTGAAACATGTTTGCAGTGTTTTGTTAGACAAAGTGTATTGTGTTGGTGTATTATTGTATTTTGAAAATTAGTGTTGGAGTTTAGTTTACAATGTGCGATTTTGAGCATAAAGTTAACTGTTTTGTCAGTTGTGTGTTGTAGGTGTGTTGGTGCGTTAAGAGTTTAGGAAAAGTGTTAAAAGTATTGAAAGAATTGTCATACCAATCATAAAAAACTGTGAGACATAAATTTGTGTAATAAAACTTGTTATATGCAATTTTCAACAACATCACTCTGACATCTCTCCATTAGTACATGTATAGGTACTGAGCACGTGTGTGTAATTCAGGCCTGTGTGAAATGTGTGTAATAACAACAGAGTGTAAATTGTAATTTCCCCTTGAGGGACTAATAAAGTATACATTCTTATGTTTATAAAAGTAAAATAAAAAGTGAAATGTTAAATCTAAACCTAAATGTTAAATCTTAATTTAAATGTTAAATCTAAATGTTAAATTAGATTTAGATTTAATATTTAGTATTGTCATTTCAATTTAGATTTACCATTTGATACAGATTTAACAGATTGATTCAGGGATTATATATATAATTTTTACATTTGGCACGCCCCATACACATTGAGTTCAGAAAGAGCCACGAGCAATCCAGCAGTAGGACTAGGGACAAATGCTGGTACATAAGGCTGCTACGACAACATGTTAGACTAGTTAAAAAAATTAAGGTAGAGGAGCAGTGATTGAAACATCAGTAGCATTGGCTTAATACCCCTTGATCCAATACATTTAAAAATATCATTTATAAATGAATGCAGCAATCAGATAGTCGACTGAAAAGCTGTTAAAAGCACTTTTATTGATTAGATGAAGATGATTTGCTGGTCCTGCAAGAAAAGAGGCAATAAAAGGGAAAACAAGCAGGAAATGTACCACAATGAATCAAAACATTCATCCTATGTGATTTACCACATCGCACCTCACCTCAGTAAATGTCATGTGCCACACATGAATGGAAACGGTCCCCGGTGCACCCACAGTCTGCCACCAGAAACACAACAGAAGAACCAGTCTTAAAATATTAAAAACCCACAGTGCTAAAAAAAACTGTATAGCAGATAATAATCTGCGCTTGACTGGATAAAAAGACAATGACAGTTTGACAGGCTTACAGTATAAAAGTAAATTATTTCACAAGCCCTCTGGCTTGTACATACTGTCTGTTTCACAGATATTTACCCATCCCTGGATGCCACAGGTCTGCATGTCCTCGAGGCACCATCACAAATCGCACACCAAAAACAAAACAATCAGCCAACCCATGCTTTACATTTGCAACATATTAGGATATATGTCATGTTTTACGTCCACAAAACACCACATGACTGACAGTAGATACCGACCTGTGCTGCTTTTTTTAAGGATTTTGAAGTGCTGCTACATATCGCTCAAAGCCTCCCGACAAATAGTTATTATCCATGTAAAATAAATGCTTACCAAGCATGCATGAGGCTCCCTTAAACAACGACTTAAATACTGAGCTATGGGCTTTGTGTAAACCCAGCTTTTTGAAGGGAAGTACAAAGGTTTGGGTTCACTACACAAACTTTGCATTTTGGATTTATGAAAAATCCTCCAAAGCATTTCCCTTCCCACAGTGAGTGTACTTCACAAATTGCTTAAATTGTATGAAAAGAGGTCTGCTTTGTGTTGGATTTGTCTTAGTCCATATCCCTGACTTTCCACTTCCGGGATTGCTCCGGTGCCAGACCCTCTGGCAAAACTTTATCCTAACCTGGCCTTTACACTAGATCTTGCGTCAGTATACCTAACACATATAATTACATTATTTTCTCATGTCCCAATAGTGGTATTCAGTCATGCAGATAGTTTTAAGTTTTTTTGAACATATTGTCCTGCGTGGCATAAGCACTGTCCCTGGAAAGACACATTTCTTGTTATATCATTATATGTAGACATATTAAGTGTTTGGTGTTTTTTGGCCCCGTCTCCTTCCAGGCAACGCGGCAACGGTTATGTTTAGGGTTAAGGTCAGGGTTAGCTGCCTGTTGGAGGCAACAACACCATCAAAAGCCTGTTAATGCTAATTTCTCTGTGTAATTTTCTTCCATTTTTGTGTTTTTATGTTGCCTTATTACATTACATGGACACTGTTTTTTGAGTCAATCCACCAAAGATGTGGATGAAAATCACCCCCAAATAATTCCACCATTGACTGCAGTTTGAATAAAGTTTGCTAAAAAGTACCATGCCCAGCTGATTTTGTTTCAGAATTTAAGTGATCCAAGCCTTGAAAGAGCCACACAATCCTTTCAGTTCATGTTTGGCAACACCAAATACTCATGGCAAATTTTTCCACTGTTGTTTCCTACCTGAGCACTGTCATAGCCTGTCACCACAAAAATCTAGCAGAAAACTCTCTTGTCAGCCTAAATCACTTTATCTGATGCTGCCTCATGTTCATGTTCATTTCTCTTCTCTCTCTCGCCCTCCCTCGCTTTTTCTCTCTCTCTCTCTCTCTCTCTCTCTCTGCTCTCTCTTGGTTGCATGTTTCCATACAATCTGCTGTGCACAGCTAGATACCATGGAATCTGTGTGGTTTGCTCAGGTTATGTGGACACACTGTCAAAAGTGCTGTGTTTAATAAAACTGACAATTCAGACATAAAAAAGATACCCCAAGATTTTGTTGATAAAGGACTGATCTTCTTGAAGTCCTAGTTGGTGTAAGTTTTGATATAGCACTCTGACCGGGCAGAAGGATTGGTTGTATAAACTTATATCTGTATGCCCTCCAATGTTTTCCCTCTTAGCTTTTTGAAGAGCAAGCAAATCTTCTCAACACCACAAGACATTTCAAATAAATTCTTCATTGGCCTGTCAACATGTTTTTCCTCTCCCTTCAACACCAGCAAGAGACTACCATGATCTACTATGAAATGGCCTCATTGTGCAGGGCATCAAGGATTTCTACGGCTCCATCTCCGGGTGTGCTCTGAACTGTGAATTTCAGATTCAGACAGCCCAAGGCCCAAGGCCATGAGCCGCTAGCGCTGCTGAAGCACTCTGTTGCTTCACACATCTGAAATTGGCTGACATGTTAAAGTGTGCCGCACCTTTGCTCAATCTCTGTGTGATTGCTCTCTGGAAACCATGCAAAGCCAAGTGACTCAAGACCTACATGTGTCAGGGCAATGAAGTTCTCCCTTCTCTAATTTTAGTCTGCATTTCCAGAACTGCCATATACACACATTTTGATGAGATTTATGGTTCATACAGAAGGGCTGTTAGACACATCAGCATGTAACATGGTAATCTAAGAGAGGATATTTGACAGATATTTTTCCATTCCGTCTCAGTATGCCAGCATGCTTTAATCCCTTAATATCTTACCAATAACTATTAAGGATTTAATGTCACTCCTACTCTGTCGGGGTTTGACTTGATTCTCTCTCAGTTTTCCTGAACCCAGGACACAGCTGAGACTGACTGAGCCCATGAAATCTTTAAAGTCTCCACTCAGGTGTCACAGTGTCATCCTTGCAGCGACGGGATGTTCAGATGCTGAATAAAAGGAAGTCAAGGTGACCATTTCGCCCTGAGTCAGTATATCCATGTCAAGTTAGCCTCCTTTGACTTGTTTCTGTGGAAAATGACACTAAAACATGAAGTAATTTTGAACTGTCAAATGTTAAATTTATAGAAAATAAATTCCATTAATATCTTGTCTTAATTAAAGTATTTTTAAATTAACTTTGTTAGAGATGCATAGAATGAAATTAGTCATCCAAAGTGTTTGTATTTGTCAGAATGAAGACCAGCCTCAGTGTAAAAACACGTTGATCACAGCAGCTGAGATAGATGAAAAAAAATACTCCACATTTTAGTTCTCCTAAAAAACCTGCAGTTAATTTTTCATAGCCATACCTTTTAAGAGACTTGTCAGTTTGATTTAATGTTCGGCTGACAGTTATTGGTTTTCGGTGTTTACCTCTTATCACTTCAGAAAACTGGGGAGGCCAATTTATACTCGAGATGCACATAAAGCGGCATAAAAAATTAAGATCTTGACGCCTTTGAAACATTATAAAAGCTTTCTATAATGCTGCTCTGTGTGTAAATGTGTTGTGCTCTTTTTGTGTGTCTGTTAAGAGGATGGCAGATGTATGTGTTTTCTTTATGTATTGTTAAGACTCACTTATCCCCACATACTGTAGATATATTTTAAATGCAATTCTTTTTCTTCCTACTTTTCTCATCCGCAGGTTCACTTACACACTGGACAGTTTGCTCTCGAGTGATGGAAGTTCAGACTGGATGTCGTTTTTACTCCCCATTACTAATGCCCAGAGTTTTCCTTTGTCAAGTTAAAATTTTACATAATAAACAACCAAGCTGCAATAAGTGTTTATTGACACATTTGCTGGCACACATAAGAAAATCTTTAAAAGGGGGCTTACAGTGAAGAAATTGTCTCACGTGGTTCAAAGGATTTAAGTAGAAGAATAGAGGATTGATGTTTGCGCTGCAAGCCCCTGAGTAGAACTGGCCCAAGGTCTAATCAGAGACCAACAACACACCCCTCCCCAGCCACCCTCCCCCACACAGCCACAGGATTTTCTCTCACTTTTCAGGGGCTGATAGATGAGCCTCTCTTTGTATTTCAGCCATGCACTTTCTTAAATCTGAAAAGCCAATTCATCTTGGGCAAATGCAAGAGGAGGAGGGAGTAAACGAAAACTTCAAAAATAATTTTTTCCACTCCTTGCCAGCACTCAAATGTCATTCACAAGCTCTCTAAGCTCTTGTCTCTCATTCATTAATTGCCCCAGCTGCTTCACCTACGTCACATGTCTTAACTACAACCAAAGTTTAGGAGATTGTTACTGGGCCATTCCCCTCTGTCTTGTTTTCCAGGTTGATAAATTCACAATAGGTAAGGGACAGTCTGCACAGACTTACATTGGGGGCAAGACATCACAAAAAAGGGGGAAATGTACTTGTCTCCTGATGGACTGTGTTAATATTTGCTTCTTAGGTACACTGCTTTTCAGACATTTGGGCAAAGTAGTTTATCTACGCTTACTGTCAAATCAAATTCAAGCATTTAGTGGGCCAGAAAGATAACCAGTGTAATAAATCATCCCTTTTTCATGCAGCAGGGCATCAGAGAGGCTGCTGTGCGAATAGGCTGTTTGAAGTTTAGGCGCTTTCATTACACACGTCAAAAACATGTACAACGTTTAATGATACTGTGGTGAACTACGTGGCAAATTCTTTACACTTCCAGTGGCAAAATAAAAGACTGTTTTTTCAAGAAGATTATTTTTCAGCCAGCAACACATTACACACCAGAGTATTTATTTTAAATCCCAGTGTTTTACTGAGCCCATGTGTTAAGAGAGAAACGGTGTCATGTTTAATTAGCAAATTCTCACAGTGAATGTGGACACCTTGTTGACACATCCATTCCACATGAGCTATTGCTGATAACTTTGAATGCAATTTACATAATTATACCTCATCCAGTCCTGTAGAGCACATGCCTCAAACACCATGTTGCTCGAGCAAAACAGCATGAAGAGAAACAGCCATATTAACGCTTGTGGCAAGAAAACACTAAATGTTGATGCGCCTCTTCCATCTGCATTGTATGAGACATGATGGTCTCGCTGCATTACAGACATGACCCACAATCCCCCATATGTGCACACACAGACACACACATGACACCTCCTCCTCTTAAAATATACACACAAAGAGAGAATATCTCACTGCCTGTGAAAGATGACCTACATTTCAACAATGCTTTTCACTTACTGTACATATTTAAGTTGATTTGCCTCCAATATGCAAAACCCATAGTGCACCACTTCATTCCAAAACATAAATTCTAATTTACATTCACAATATTGCAAAACAAGACTCACTAAGGTAACATTCAAAGTCAAACAATACCCATCTCCCCCAAAGAACAATGAAGCATGACAGTCTGAATTGCCAGATCGTACTGTCAGAGGGCTCCTCCAAAGCTCTCAGCATTGACTTTCCCTCTGAATCTTGTCTTGCTCATCTATTAACTTTGTTTATGTCTGCTATGGTACATGTCTGGAGAGACACCTTGAACACTGGGATACAGCTTTCCGTCCAAACATAAAGAGAGGAATGAAATATTCATCCGCTTGATTGTCTCCAAACTCCAGGAGAAGAATCAATAAAACATAGCATTGGCTTCTTTCTGAGTTTAAGACTTCCGATGGGGTTTGAAATCCCCATGTGACGTCGGAGGCTTTACGCTCGCATATGAAAACACAAGAGTTTTATTTTGATGTTTGAATTAATCAGCAGAGAGCATCTTCTGAACAAAAAGATCTGATGTTGCCTGTGGGATCTGTGGCCATCTGAGATTTCACAGCCTGTATTTGAAAGCATGTTTTGAAGAATGCACTTTAACAGCCCATAATGAGCTAAGATCCATAGTATCCTTCATGTCTGCTTTACAAAATTCAGCCAGTCTTTTTTTTCCTTCTATAGGCTACCAGAGATTTTGAATGTCCTAATCTATCACCTCGGAGTACAACTGACTAGACTAGTGTTAAAAATAAGTGTTGACTCAATATCCTTACTGCGTTGTATGTTTAAACGGAACTTTCATGTGAAGGTTAAGCCCCTGCAAAGTGTGTCACTTGCAGCAATACAATGGGGCAATTATGCGGACCAGGTCAACATGTGTACCAATGGAACACAAAGGACAAAGCTAAATAGGAGGTGACTGTGACCCCATTACCATGTTATCTTAGAGGTCAAATAAATCCTTTCAGTCCCAACTCTATAAATAACAATTTAACAAAGACAGAAGACAACAATACTCAGGATTTGTTAACATATGCATTAACTGCAGAAATAGCTACTTTTACTGTGATATGTCTTGATTACTTCAGGCTGTTCTCATGAACCGTATGCACATATAGTCACGCAGAGGTAATGCATTGTAACTCATATGTATTCCACGTATTTATTTGTGTGAGCTCAACACTGACGTTTTCTGTAAGGTAGCACCCTCTATTGTCTGTAATAATTAAGGCCGGAGCTCTTGATACAATATGTCGAAAATCCACATTGGCAGAAGAATGGATTGGTGGATGGGTCCCAAAACACAGGAGTTTCAAGCAGGGGAGCGATGTTCATGTCCCAGAAAAAGTTAAGGGGTAGGTAAACACAAACACAAGACTTTAACCGGGGAAATGGATGTTTGTGTTTTCCCATCTTAACCTGTTGTGTTGTTGGCTAAACTAAGGTACAATGGCTGGTGTAATCATGAAAAGGTCATTTTTGTAAAATATCATATGAACTGTTGTGTATCTTTTTCCGTACGATATCATATATACCCAATAATTTGAACATGTTTACATGTTTTACAAAGACTGGAAAAAGGAGGAAACAGCTAGCATGGCTCTGTTTGAAGGTAACATAATCCACCTACCAGCCCACTAAAGCTCATTAATTAACATGTTGCATTTTTTTTTTTCATTTGATCCAAAACAACTTTCCAGGTAAAACACTGTGAAAGTATGACATATTCACGCATTTTTTGCAGTTCTGTTAAGTGTTGCATGCTGCGTGTGGAGGGCATATCAGAGAAAATCGCCCTTTTCATACCACCTTACTTTTGTACCAGCTCACACATTTTACTTATAAGTATGTGCTAAAAGCTTTTGCTAATGTTTGAAAAAGCCCACTCAAACTTGAACGTAACAAATGTATGTCAAATTTGAATGTTTTTTTAGATTGTTAACCCTAACCCACATGGGTAAAAACAAAAAAAGGTTTGAGAAAGAAACATACATACAGAGAGAAAGAAGAGAGTCTGGATTCTCTGAGACAGGGAATAGCTTTTTGAGTTCTTTGAGGCAAGTGATCTACCACTACAGCAACATTCAGTTGAGCTGAGCTCCACCACAGTATAATTTGCCTCTGATTTCTAATCTTTGTAAAAGAACGCAAGGCTAAGTGCCTACCACAAATGCAGCCTATCATGGCATTTCTTCAGGCATATTATGGACCAGAGTGATTAGAGACTTTAAAATGCAAAGGCATCCCTTGAAACTGAATGCATTTACAATCCCATTAAATATGGAATTGTGTCTGTGGGCCAACAGTAAATTTGAAATATATTTCCCCGCAACAGTTTTTTTCTTTCTCTCATAAATTTTCCGTTTGCCGCTTGCTTCCTTCACTCTGTTGTTGAATCTGTTTGAGGCTGTGAATAATTTGCCAGTAACTTTCATGGTAATAGTTACACTCAACACAATTATATAGCATTAATCATGAAAATACTATCATGATTCACTATCAGCATTATCCTGACATTTTTATGACCGATGATTTTGACACTTGCTTTCACCGTGAAAAAAAAAACAGTTATAGTAAATCTACAAAGGTATTAAATCAAATAGTAATATAATACAGCTTGAATTTAAAGTATGGGATGCAGTATTAAGTCTCCCTGGGGACAGGACCTTGAGCTCATGTATTAGAATTTTCTTTTTTTTTTTAAGTATCCCATTCTGCTCTCTGTGTTATTTTAATTTTTTACTGCTTATGTAAAAGTCAGACATGCACACAGCTTGAATTTCTGACAGGTAATAATGACCATAAAATCCATTGCTGCAAAAAAATTCAATTTATTTTATGTTTTTGATCAGGACACAATTCAATTAAATATGTAATATGTAAATAAAGCTGTACAACCAACTGTGGAATTAGCACACCACAGTAAAAACAACCATCTGCTGAATAACCTTCCAAACCATAAACAACCATTTATGTATCATAAAATCACATAAACTCATTTGAGTCCCAGTTGAAACTAATGCCGCATTGTAGTATAATAATCCATCTATCAGCACAGCCATTTGACCTGGTTTAATGTAATCCAAAGAGAATCGCCCACACTGAATCTACGACCACCTCTGTTCTCATTAAAGTAAAAATTAGGTTACACAACATGTGGTTCCAAATTGAGCTGATAGACAGAAAGAAAAATAAACAAGTATTTATCAAACGGAACTGTCCTCAATGGTTTCCACTCATTTCTTCGCTGCATTAAAAGAACATTAAGCTGTTGTGTTTTGCCACTTTTGAAAATATGCAATGTCAGTTGTACAAATTTGCCTGTGTAAGACCTTATGGAATATTATCACACCAACGCAGATTCTTCTTTATTCATTTTGATTAGGGTAACAGTTATTCTGTGATATAAACTCCACCAATCAATGTTAGATGTATTGCAGCAGAGGCTTTTTTTGGTGATTTAGCATAAAACACTTGCCTACTTACACATCCAGCAGATATAGAGCAGCATTCACCTTCATTTGGAGTCACGTTCGCGTGTTTTGTGTTATGTTTTTTCAATTTCACCCGGAGTGAAGCACCTCCAAATTTAGCTTTTTAATGACAGCACAAGATAAACATAAATAAAATAAATAAAATAAATAAACATCACACATAGACTCAGGTGTAAATTAGGACCTGCACAGAAACCCAGTAACAGAAAAAAAGAATGTTTCTAACTTAGACTAATTGTGTTATACACTGGATGCTTACAAATATAGCTAGCATTATTCAGCATGGGAAGAAAAGGATTTCAGGATAAGACAATAAAGGGGACGGCAAATGCCATGCATTGTAGTGGGAAGCCTGAATAAATGTCCCGTACAGTCCTGATTTAAAAAAATAAATAATCAAACATTAAATTGCTGGACTCAAGCTTGTGGGAATCTTAACATTCTTGGTCAATATACCCAAGCATCTGAATTAAACACAGTGGTTTGAATTTGATTAGATGATTCTAAACATCAATTATTGTCTGTATTTGGAGCATCTTTAATATATTACCTTATTCCAAAACATGATCTTAACATGAGTGTATTGCAAACGTGACTCTGCTTGAAGAAACAAATACAATCTGTCACAGTTGTTCTCTCTATTAGTTAGAAAGCTTATACTTTAATATTGCCCACCTACCTTTTTATTAACTGCATCATTTTCCACTGCAATGTGGCTCAGTGGGCTTTTCACAATGTTTCAGATCATTATTGCTTTATTGTTAGTGTTGTGTTTCAGATTATTGTTAGTGTTTTAACCACAGCTCACTGTGGACTGCATGGCTAGCTAACAGTGTTCTGAGCAAAATGCAAACATGCTGTCAACAACTCTCCTCTACGCCCTATTAAGATATATGGTAGATAGAGAAGTTGGAAGAAAATTGAGATAAATTGTGAGCAGATGCCCCAAACATGTGACTTCAGAATGCTGGGTAGTGGAACAATTATTCTCTGGGTTTCTATCCTATGCATGCAGTCTCCACAGCAGATGAACAACAACACGTAATTATACTGGAGAGAACAAATCACTATCAAATCTAAAATGCTCCACTAGAGGTTGGACAGAACAACTAAACAGAAGGACTGGGCATGAACACGTTTGGTGGAAACTAAATCAAATCCTTAGTGAAGATTTACAGCTTTAGTTTTAATTTTACTGCTTAAATGTAGCTTACACTGCACTTTCAGCTATCATGGTTAAAAAAATTGGGAAATTACCTTATCCGGGGTTGATTATATCTATGCAGACACCTCACAAATATGACAAAGAGGAGGCATGTGTTGCATTCCATTACTGTAGTCCAAAGTGCCAGAGAAGTGTCACCACAATTCTGTGGTTGGATTTTGAAGAGATTATGGTGGTATTGCATTGTGACCAATTTTAAGAAGATGTATACAGTCCATTACATGGCCAAAGCTATGTGGACACCTGAACAAAGCATGCAAACAACCAAGTGTTACATCATTACACAAATGATTGTGCATACATATGATTCCATAAGCCATGGGCGTTGTGAAACTATCTGCCCTTCTAATAAGAATTTCTACAAAACCTTTTTTTTGCTCCTATTAAGCTGTATAAGCATAGAAGAGCAGTAAGACCTGCAGTCATCGTCTAATTCCTAGGCCTACAAATATGTTTCCCACAAACCAGGAGAGAGGCAGGATGTCTAATCTAATGACTAGAAAGATAAACAACCTCTCATGTACAGAATGAGAACATTTTCTCAGTTAGACTATTGAAAACATCCCCTCATTCATGTGATGTTTTTACATACAGGTTACAAAGTGAGACGATATGTTACTGATTGTAATTACACTGGTCCAATTCAATACGGCCACGCATCATACAGATGTCCTTTGAACATTTATTTCCACATTTCCATCGTAAGACACCGTGAAAACTACAAAGAAAATCAACACATAAAATACAATAAGTAAAATATACTTCTTTCAGTCATTTTACAGTTTCCTTAACTGGACGGGCCCCACGAGGTTAGCGTCACAACAGTACAGGAAGTGCATTCAATGCAAAAAAAATTACAACAGGTGTGGCCTTTGCTTTGGAGTAAGTGGTTCTAAACTTTTGGGATCATTAATGCTGTCAGTAGTGAGGCGTTGACTGTTTACTATTGACATTGCTTCATAGATCTTCCGGCACTCTTGGCAAGAACACAGCTAAAGACGCTTCTAACTGTCCTTACCTGCCGTACCCAAACCCTTCCCATGTGGCTGGCATCACGTTCATGATAAAGTCACAATATTTCTCGGCCAGGTAAGACGTCAGTCTATCTTTAACAACTTATTTTAAAGCCTTTGTGAGTTCATTTTTTGCCCCAACAAAATTTGTCCCTTAATCTGACCTGATTTGTCTTACAACTCCACGAATAGCTAAAAAACACCGTAGTGGGTTTATGAACGCGTCAGTTGTTAGATCTTCCTATATTTCAATGTGGATTGCTCTTGATTATAGGCAGGTGAATATCAGACCATACCTCTTATGCTCTCTGCGACCCTGCTTAGTGAGAAAGGGCCCGAAACAATCCATCCCACTGAAGGAGAATGGTGGTGAGGGATCAACACGATTGGCAGGTAAATTTGCCATCTTTTTGTTTCTGTTGGTCTGCGAGCTCTTCTGCATGTGACATATTGTTTGATGTAAATTGCCACAATTTTGCTGCCACCCACCACCCAGTAACCATGTGCTCTGAGCTCATTGAGAGTCTGTCCGCTGCTTTGATGCTGACTTTTTCATGGCAGTAACCTATGATCAGAGGTGTAATCACCCCATCTCTTGGTAAGATTACTGGATGCTTCTAGTCATGAGGTAAGGAGGCCTTCTTTAATCGCCCTCACACTGCATTACTAGATCAAGCTGGAACAATTGATGGTTTTGTAGCAGTTTGCCATGATTCAACATTTGTATTTCCTCTTTGAAGGCATTCTTTTGAGCTAACTTCACAAGTACAAGACTGGCTTTCCTTCTGTCTTCTAGACTTATGGGCTTTATTTATTTGTCTGTAGTACTTATGTCACTTTGACTTCTGGATCTCCCACCATAAGCTGTGGAATTGACTTTTCGGTGACAATCTTTCTTTCCCACAGGAATTTTGGTCCAGTGACCCACATAGAACTCGTCAACTCTGCCACCTTGAGCCCTCTGGAAGCATGGTCTGCCGGTTTTTGGTTCTCAACTCTCTCTGCATCCCCATCTTTAATTACACTGTCCATGACCTTAATGTAGTCATCCTTGAATCTGGGATTTCTCTCAAATTTTCTCTTCAGTTGTTCAGCCGCACCAGAGCCAGTCACTTCTTTCTGGCAGTTGTGGGCGTGTCTTAAAAGGAAGAGGCATTTCGAGGTGTCCATCTGCATTCTGGTGTTTTCTTTCATTCCGTAAATGCATAAACTGAACGTTATCTTGTGACATGCTCTTTTTCCCAGGGTTAGTATCTTTGAAGTCAGCTTCAAGGTCTCTGAAGAAATTGGCTGGTGTCAATGGTGGAAATTCCTTGACAGACACCCGATGACACAGACCTGTTACTTCTGTTGACTTTGCAACCTAAGATTAATTGCCAACCCACGTCAGTTTTAACACCATACGGCTCATAGTCCCCTCCTATTACGACTTTTCGTGGAGCCAAGGCTCTGGGGAAGTCATTGCCTATGAGGAGTCCAACTTCACACTCCATCAGCTCTGGTATTTCCTGTGCTATTTGGGTGAAATGTGTCCACTTTTTTGGCTGTTTCAGGGGTAGGGATTCTTTATGAACTGACATTTCACAGATGTTAGGAAAGACTGTTTACATCAACGTACTGCTAATTGTGCATTTATCAACTCATCAACTCATTTGTATCAAGTCCTTTCTTTCAAACTGTAGCCTACAACGGTCCATAAAGAAGCACAGGATAGCACAATCAAACCTGGCGCTGTCTGTGGAGCCGCCCGTTTTGTTTTGACAGCAAATGAGGAGACAGATAATGCTCTCTGTGGCCTGTAGGGGATATTTGCGAAGCTGTAGTCCTCGTTGTTCCTGTACTCTGTTGGCGAAATCGCGGCCCTCTGCACTCTGTGTCAGGAACGGCTCTCCTTCCTTATCCCGTGGATGAGCACTATCTCTTCTTTTGCTTCTTGTCCGGTCACACGCTGCCTCAGCGATGCTTCTCTCTCTCTTCACGGACGCACGCTGCTCTTTAGCAAGACTCTCACTTTAGACTCTTGGCCATGCTGGCGTTAGGTTTTCACTGTAATTACGCTGGTCCAATTGAATACTGCCATGCATCCTACAGATGTGCTTTGATAATTTATTTCCACATTTCCATCGTAAGTCATTTTACAGTCTCTTAAACATGTTTCCTTAACTAGACGGGCCCCACAATGTTCGCGTCACAACAGTACAGAAAGTGCATTAAATGCAAAGAAATTACAACAAATATTAAACAAATATGACAAGGCTGAAATACAAAAGCACAATTACCATGTGCGCCTCTTGAACCGTGCAAAATCTTAGTTTGAGCCCATACATTTTCTCACTGCAGGTATATTGTACCGCGTTGGCTCTTTCTGTATACCTGTTTACCCACAATGCAACAGGTGTGGCCTTTGCTAAGCTCTGGTCATTTGACCTTTGACTTCAACATAAAAAATGGCATTTGTAATAAAGAACTAAATGTAAACAAAAAATATTTCAAGGTGAAATATTTTAGTACAATTTTAGATTAAACATTCCTTTTTACACTCTTATTTATTATTCATTTGTATGAATTCACACACTAATGAAATTATCAAAAATATGGACAAAAACATCTCAGTAGCACTGTCCCTCAGACAGTTACACTGATCATCTTTCTTTTTTGTGTGATAACAGATAACCAGAAAATAAAAACCTACTGCCAAATCAAGAGATGATCAAGCACCATTCTCCTTCAGAAGTGTTGTGGATGTTTTAAATAATTGAACTATTTAATTTAGACAAAATACCAAACATCAAAAGAAGAAGAAATAGGCTTTTTGCTAAATAAAACTATCACTCCGTAATGGCTGTGAAAACACAATAAACAGAGCAATGGCATATCGTTCTCCCATCTTCTTCTATTTCAAAACTTTCTTAAGTGTGCACTCTTTTTTTCATAAAGGGGTATTTTTAATTCTAAAGCGATGGATTGGTCACACTTCGTCTCATTAGCATGACAAGCCGTATAAACCCCGCCACTGCAGAATTTTGAGCTGTGTTGAAGGCGAGGCAACAAGCGTATCTGACTGGCTGCGCGCAAGGAGCCAGTAACTTTCACTTCCAGCACAGTTCAGTTCATACAAGCGGGAGCTGCATGGAGAGCTCACTCCAGAGGTGAACGGCTCTCATCTGTTCAGCACACAATGAGGCTGCTTACCGAGGGAAAGCTTACTATAAAGATGATGCGGAGCAAATGTCTAACTTTTTGGCACCGGTGGATTTTTATATCCACAATCTATCAATTTTTATTTGCCTCACCGGCTCAGTCCGAGGGAAATACTATTCGATACCAGACCCATGAGGAGGACGCACCGGGTACAGTCATCGGAAACCTTGCCAAGGGCATGTCCTTGAGTCTGTCTCATTCCTCCAAGACCAATTTCAGGATGATGAAACAATTCAATGATTCATTCATCAGGGTAAGAGAAAGCGACGGGGAACTCACTGTCGGGGAACGAATTGACAGGGAAAGAATCTGCAGACACACTCTACAGTGTCTCATCACTTTTGACGTGGTGAATTTCTCCAAAGACCGCTACAGATTGATTCACGTTGAGGTGGAAATAAAGGACATCAATGATAACTCTCCGGAGTTTCCAAACAAGGAATATGTAGTGGAGATCTCAGAGAACGCGGCATTGGGGTCCCGTATCCCTTTAGACCCAGCTGCGGACGCTGATGTCGGGTCAAACTACATCCAAAGCTATCAGATTTCTGTCAACAGTCATTTTACCATTGATGTGCTCCTGAGAGCGGATGGGGTTAAATATGCGGAATTAGTGCTAATGAAAGAGCTAGACAGGGAGACTCAGTCATCATTCACCGTGGAGCTGGTCGCCACAGACGGAGGAAACCCTTACAGATCAGGGTCAACAAAGATAACTATTAAAGTGACTGACTTTAATGACAATAGTCCCGTTTTTGACCAGAATAGTTTCTCAGTTAGTTTGCCAGAGGACGCACCGGTTGGCGCTGTTATACTGGAGTTAAACGCAGTTGATGCTGATGAGGGTTTGAACGGAGAGGTCGTCTATGGGTTCGGAAAACAGGTTTCTCATGAGATCCGAGGGCTTTTCCAAGTGGATAATAAATCAGGTCGCCTGACGCTCAGGAGCCCAGTGGATTTTGAGGACAAAAGCACATATGAGCTAGACGTCCAGGCGACTGATCTGGGACCGAACCCGAGCCCCTCCGTGTGCAAAGTCATAATTTATGTCACAGACGTCAATGACAATGCCCCAGAAATCAGCATCACCCCGATGACCTCCATTACGACAGGCGTTGCATACATCAGCGAGGCGGCAGACAAGGACAGTCTGGTGGCGCTGATCAGCACCCTGGACAGAGACTCGAGTGTTAACGGCCAGGTCCACTGCACATTATACGGTCACGACCATTTCAAACTCCGGCAGGCTTACGAGGACAGCTACATGATAGTTACAGCAGCAGTCCTAGACAGGGAGAGGATTAGTGAGTACAACTTGACGGTCATGGCTGAGGATTTTGGGTCACCTCCGCTGAGAAAGATCCTTCAGTATACCATTAGACTCAGCGACGAGAATGACAACGCCCCTCACTTTACAAAAGCTGTCTATGAAGTTTCAGTGGTGGAAAACAACGCCCCGGGCGCTTACATCACCACAGTCGAGGCCAGCGACGCGGATCTGGGCAATAATGGCAAAATTACTTACAGACTTGTGGACAGTGTTATCATGGGGTCCCCAGTGAACACATTTGTGTCTCTTAATTCCGTGTCTGGCTCTATATATGCACTAAGAAGTTTTAATTATGAAGTGATGAAACTGCTAGACATACACATCCAGGCAAGTGATGGGGGGTCACCACAGTTGCAGAGCACAGCTGTCATCAGACTAAAAATAGTAGATCAGAATGACAACCAACCTTCTATCATAAAGCCACCCCTTTACAAAGGATCTGCTGAGGTTTTTCTGCCCAAAGATGCACCTTCAGGTTATGTGGTAACTCAGATAAAGGCCACAGATGCTGATGAAGGTCTAAATGCACAGCTGTCCTATAAAATCACAGAGGGGGGACACCTGGGTTTCTCTGTCAACAAAGACACAGGAAAGGTGCATGTGAGCCGACAGCTGATGTATGATCTCACAGACAATGTCAAAGTCACAGTGTCAGTCAGTGACAATGGATCCCCGGCGCTTACCTCTACAGCCATTATACATTTCAGCTTCATAGAAGGAACTCTTCCCAGCATGCCTTCCTTGGCTCAAAATGGCAGCGAGGAGCTCTTTGAATGGGACATGTCCATAGCCATAATCATTGTCCTGGCAGGGAGCTGTTCTCTTCTCTTGCTGGCTATCATTCTCATAACAACCATTTGCAGCAGTCGGAAAAAAGAGACAAAGGAGGGGGGGTACGATGAAAAAGAAGACATACCAAATGTGGAAAAAGTGGAAAGTGGTCATGTTGATTCATTGATTGCCAACCACAAAGGCAAAGTGTTTGATGTTCATCCATTTCCAGAGAATCCTCCATTGGCCAGCAGCAACACAACAGAGACAGGCTGCGAGGATGGCAGGCAGACAGCAGGCATCTTTGAGTCAAACAACAGGGTGGTGGAGGGTAAATTAAAGGTAAGTCATTATTTTGTTCAGAAAGTTTGTTTTTTTTCGCATCAAGTTTGTTGTGTTTTAAATCTTCATTTAACATTTGTGTTGAATGTGTTGTTTTTGCAGGGTTACTCTACTCTTCCGGGATATGGGAAAGAAACAGTCAGACCAATAACAATATGGAAAGGGAATTCGTTCACAACAATCTCTGCAAGAGATCCCCACATAAGTGGCAAGGACAGTGGAAAAGGGGACAGTGACTTCAATGACAGTGATTCTGACATAAGTGGAGATGTGCACAAAAAAGAGTCGCCGCCAACAAACAGTGAGTGTCACGGAAAAACCTTAACGAAATATTAATAATAAAATAGAAATTCAGAGAAATTAGTTAAATGAGACCGGATGCAAATTTGAAATCCATGCAAAGATGTGACATGCTTTCATTTTTGCTTCTTGTATTAAGGTTTATATTGTAATCTCAGCCATGCACCAGATTATGTCCAGTTACAACAATGCATTTTCTAATCTACTGGACACATTATGATTGGTCTTACCTGGGCTCACTGGGTTCTTTCAACACCAAACACCCTCAATCAAGTGAGCCAGCAAATGTATTCGTATTACACTCTGACAGCACTGCTGTTTTCCACAGGTCTCTGGGCTTGTACAAGCGAGTGCAAAGTGTTGGGACACTCGGACCGATGCTGGAGCCCTTCAGCTACAAGGCCCAACACGATCATGGCCTGTGGGCCGCATCTCTCAACTTTCAACAAGACTGCTTCCCTTCCCAGGAACACTGGAAGGGAAAACTACTATCCAGCACACATACCCAAAACCAATGGTCTGCAAAGTGTGTACGAAAAAGTCCAACACCAGGAATTTGATTATATTCTAGTTGGTCCATCAACACCGGCCAGAATACAGGAAACAGATGAGATGTCCATTCCAGAGTACACAAACTCTTAAAGATACACTACCAGTCAAAAGTTTGGGGGTCACTTACAAATTTCCATGCCACTCCATTATAGACATAATACCAGCTGATCTGAATGTGTGGCTGATCTTTAATACAATATCTACATTAGCCATTATCAGCAACCATTTATCCAGTGTTCCAGAGGCACATTCTAATCTGATATCATTTTAAAAAACTAACTGAGAAAACATTGGAGAATCCTTTTGTAATTTTGTAAGCACATAATGTAATTTGAAAACAGCTGACCGGGTTAAAAAAAACAATGCAACTGATCTCAGCTGGTATTCTGTTTATAATAGAGTGCAATGGAAATTTCTAAGTGACCCCAAACTTTTGACCGGTAGTGTACATCCAAAGTGATCCTGTCTTTATACTGTACATTACTTTGATCTTAATTGACTCTATGTTGGATTGTTGCAGTGTTGTGTGTCTTTTGGCTCATGTAAGACTGTTCATTATATTATGTGTAATATGCAAGATTTTGTACATTAATAATATATTTTTCATAATGATGTAATGTAAAAAAGGATTTTATTATGAATTTTCAAGAGCATGTGTTTACTATTTAAGGGGCATGAGCTATAGACATTTAGGCCAAAAGGAGCCTTTCCGCTGTGAAAAACAATCAATATGAAAGATTACCATGTTTGTGGTAGGTTTTGTCACATTGTTACACAAATAAACAGTTAAAAGCTCAATTGTTTTGCTGTTGAACCACGGTTTAATAGGTCAGCTATCTGAACTTACAGGATGCAAATGCAATCTCTTAGGAAGAATACAACCTATTGTCCTGAGGAAATATTCTGAAAAGCACACAGAATAACCTCAATTAGCCAACTGAATGCATTTTATTTGCCTTAAAGGCTTATATGCCGCAATAAAGAAAATGTGGTCCTCCAACGATCACAGTTAAATTGATAGCAAGCATACGCCAATGTCATATTCTTTTCAGGGTGCAAAATGTAGTTACTGGGCTGCCTCAATTTGCATGCAAATGTTGCAATTTTGATCAAATGCTCATACAATTACATATTTTTTTTCCAAGGTCAAAGAATCTCCGCACCCTTTCTGATTGCCTCCCAGCTTACCAATTATCTCCCAAAAAATTGGTTCAATCTGTTTCCAAGCAACAGCAGCACTGCACATTTGAATCTTTTTTCTTTATATGTGTCTTCTTTTTAAGTCATGATAAAGACCGAGTAACCTTGACCACCAATGTCAAATCAAAAAATTAATAATTAAGCAAAGGTTATGTCTGTGTGTGTGTCTCTTATTGATGGTATTGTTAGGCATTCCATTCTTGTGGCATATTGTGGGAATATAAAGACCTAAGAAGACTCACTTCTGCATGCAAGTTTTACTACAGGGAGTGCAAGTCTGTTCATATCACACCTGTAACAACATAAAAACTGAAGGAAATCTGTAGTATTCATTGACTTGTAACTATAAGGGGTGGGTTGATTTAATGAAAGGCATGAAAAATAATGTTATATTACTGCGTGTGCAACATGGCAAGAGTCAATCTGAGCTCAGAACTTCTTTTAGTTTGGTACCAGAGGAGGGCCACCTTGCTTTAGAAGACCTGGACCTATAGGTAACATTCAGATGAAGAATTTAGCTCAAACATTTTATATCAACTGTGAGTCATTCACACTGAAATGTCACAAAGCCTCCTGGTGGATAACCTGATTCCCCAAAGAGAAGCAACAGTGTTAGTAGAGGAATCATAGAGGGCATCACGACAGAGACAATGGAAAAAGTCCATAATACCACTCACGGATCTGGTTGTTTTGAACATTGTACACCTGCGGTAAGACAAGCTTAATATGTTTTTGATTATAAATATAATTGACAGCAATGACATGCAAATTGTAAACTCTGCAAAACTGATACGTTTTTCAAGAATGTTATCGGTTGTTTTTGTTTGGTGTGCATCATTTCTTACTTTAAATCTTCTGAACTTTGTGAAGGAACAAAACAGCACACCAACATCTGCTGCGGTCAGCCGCCTCCTGAGATTTGGAGCCGTGGCTCTTATTGTTGGCACAGTGTTGATGTTGTGTGCATCCATGGCTGCTCTCTACCTGTGGAAAGTCAGCGATAAAAATGTAAGTGTCGACTGAGGATCATGCTGTAGTTACTCAGCACAGTTATTACAGTACCCCTTCAATAACTGACATCTAAAGTGCAAGTAAGGTGGGAAATGGATTAAAAGTAGATCCTCTGATAATAAAAACGTTTCAACGTAGGCATTATTGCAC